>NC_066888.1:12972730-13150358 GCF_022985175.1 Labeo rohita | reverse complement strand
TGCATTCAAATGCCATCAATAAAATGCACCTGTGTTCGTTGTCCATAACATACGCCTGCCCATACCATAACCCCATCACCACCATGGGCCACTCGATCCACAACATTGACATCAGCAAAACGCTCACCCACACGACGCCATACACACTGTCTGCTATCTGCCCTGTACAGTGAAAACCAGGATTCATTCGTGAAGAGAACATCTCTCCAAAGTGCCAGACGCCATCAAATATGAGCATTTGCCCACTCAAGTCGGTTACGAGGACAAACTGCAGTCAGGTTGAGACCCCGACAAAGACACAGCGAGCATGCAGATGAGCTTCCCTGAGACGGTTTCTGAGTTTGTAAAGAAATTCTTTGGTTATGCAAACCGATTGTTGCAGCAGCTGTCTGGGTGGCAGGTCTCTTGGAGGTGAAGATGCTGGATGTGGAGGTCCTGGACTGTTGTGGTTACACGTGGTCTGCGGTTGTGAGACTGGTTGGATGTACTGTCAAATTCTCTGAAACACCTTTGGAGACAGCTTAAGGTAGAGAAATGAACACTCAATTCATGGGCAACAGCTCTGGCGAATTGCATGCTCCCTCAAAACTTGCGACATCTGTGGCATTGTGCTGTGTGATAAAATTGCAGATTTTAGAGTGGCCTTTTATTGTGGCCAGCCTAAGGCACACCTGTGCAATAATTATGCTGTCTAATCAGCATCTTGATATGCCACACCTGTGAGGTGGATGGATTATCTCGGCAAAGGAGAAGTGCTCACTAACAGATTTAGACAGATTTGTGAACAATATTTGAGAGAAATAGGCCTTTTGTGTACATAGAAAAAGTCCCCACAGAAAAATGGGGGCAAAAACAAAAGCGTTTATAATTTTGGTGTATTTTTATTTCAGTGTAAAAATGTTCTGGCTCTTCTAAGCTTCATAATAGCAGTGAATGGCTGTTGAGAAATCCAGAAAAGTGCATCCACCCATCATAAAAAAGTCCTCAACACAGCTGTGGGGGTTAATAAAGGCCTTCTGAAGTGAATCAATGCATTTGTGCAAGAAAAATACCCATATTTAAAATTTTATAAACCATGATCTCTAGTTTCCGCTAACTGTCGTACGGACATTTACAAGAGAAGAGCGTTTCAGCAGATGACGTAGGATGTAGGCGTAACGTAAGCTCAAGTGAGAAGTGATGAACACGGAAGCACAGAGGAAAGAGCAAAACAAAACACCGGTCACAACTTGGAAGTACAAAACAAGGATTTGTAAAGTAAAATGTCGGAGGATTTCGATATAAGCCAAGAGGAGACTAGTTTTCCTTTTGCTAAACAAAGAAAACTTTGCTTCCTTTGCTTCTGTAAACAAATTTGGTTCTCACAAGACTAGCATATTCTCATCTTAGCTTACGCTACACCTATGTCCTACGTCATCCGCTGGAACACCGCTCTCTCGTGAATGTGCGTATGACAGTTGAAGATTATGGTTTATAAAGTTTTAAAAAATTGTATTTTCTCACAAAAATGCATCGATTTGCTTTAGGAAGTCTTTATTAACTCCCGGAGCTGTGTGGAGTACTTTTTATGATGGATGGATGCACTTTATTGGACTTCAAAATCTCAACAGCCATTCACTGCCATTATAAAGCTTGGAAGAGCAAGGACTTTATTTTTTAAAACTATGATTGTTATTGTCTGAAAGAATAAAGCCATATACACCTAGGATGGCTTGAGGGTGAGTAAATCACGGGGTAATTTTTATTTTTGGGTGAACTACTTTGCGTTTTTGAGAAGTTTGATGTACAAAAGTTGTCAAAACAATCCCCATTCACATGGATCCATGAAAATGACCAAGAACACTGTATTATGTGTGCCAGGCCAGTAGTTGGTGTTGTCACTTTGTAAAAAAATAGTATTCACCTGTGCACATATCCTTTCTTTAAAGGATCACTCTACTTCCAAATTAAAAAATTCCCTGATAATTTACTCATCCCCATGTCATCCTAGGTGTTCGTGTCTTTCTTTATTTAGTCGCAAAGAAATTACATTTATTAAGGAAAACATTCTCCATATAGTGGACTTCAGTGGGGATCAACGGATTGAAGGTTAAAAATGCAGTTTCAATGCAGCTTCAAAGGGCTCATTTTATATACTTTTTAACCTCAAATGCTCGTCTTGTCTAGCTCTGCCATGTGCATGTGTACTCTGTGTAATCTGGGTCAATACAGTTAGGTATGTCAAAAAATCCCATCTTATTTTCTCCTCCAACTTCAAAACTTGTACTATGTACTTCTACTTAAAATGTACAATACAAAATATATTTTGAATTTTAAACACACACACTCAGGCATACACATACGCTGTACTGACAATATTATCACAATCTGTTTTTACAAGGCTAGTAAAACTCCTCTGAGCACAAGCCGTTCCTGTTCAGTTTTTTTCTCTGTATGTGAGGTAATAATTCAGAGCGGCGGGTGACCCCTCGACTGAGGTAAGGCAGTGTGCAGCACACACCCCTCCCGCTCTGGATGTGCTGCTCCATCCACATGCCTCCATTTTGCTGCTGAGGCTGTTCCTCATGAATTAATGAGCCTTGCAGTGCAGCGGTGAGGCCACAATGTGCTGCAATGACTCTCAGAGTCCTGCCGCAACCTGACAGCAATTCAGTTACACTATATACCACATCCTGCATTTCTATTAACAAACCTGACTCTCCTCCAACATCAAATAAGAACAGGCTGAACTGTCACAGGACTGAATCTATCCTTTATCTTTAAATACACCTGAGATATTTATTTGAAGCTAAATTGAAAGGAAGGTCAAGAAAGATAATGCCTTGTTACAGTTATTTGCTGTGCTCCTTTGTGCGATAGAATTGAAAAATAGCAGTTTCAGGCTAAGGATTCAAGCTTTGGGAAGTAGATTTGCCAACAGTTATGAACATAGGTTTAATGTAATATAGAGTTGAGGTCAAAAGTTTACACACACCTTGCAGAATCTGCAAAATGTTAATTATTTTACCAAAATAAGAAGGATCATACAAAATGCATGTAATTTTGTATTTAGTACTGACCTGAATAAGATATTTCACATAAAAGATGTTTACATATAGTCCACAAGAGAAAATAATAGTTGAATTTATAAAAATGACCCTGTTCAAAAGTTTACATACACTTGATCTTTAATACTGTGTTGTTTGTTACCTGAATGATCCACAGCTGTTTTTTTTTTTTTTTTCGTTCATGAGTCCCTTGTTTGTCCTGAACATTTAAACTGCCTGCTGTTCTTCAGAAAAATCCTTCATGTCCCACAAATTCTTTGGTTTTCCAGCATTTTTGTGTATGTGAACCCTTTCCAATAATGACTGTATGATTTAGAGATCCATCTTTTCACAATGAGGACAACTGAGGAACTCTTACGTAATATTACAGAAGGTTCAAACACTCACTGATGCTTCAGAAGGAAACAATGCATTAAGCCCCGGGGGGTGAAAACTTCTAGAATTTGAAGACCAGGGTAAATGTAACTTATTTCCTTCTGAAGCATCAGTGAGCGTTTGAACTTTTTGTAATAGTTGCATATGAGTCCCTCAGTTGTCTTCGGGTGCGAAAAGTTGCATATCAAAATCATACAGTCATTGTTGGAAAGGGTTCAAATACACAAAAATGCTGAAAAACCAAAGAATTTGTGGGACCTAAAGGATTTTTCTGAAGAACAGAGGGCAGTTTAAATGTTCAGGACAAACAAGAGACTCATTAACAACTATCACTAAACAAAACAAACAAACAAAAAAAAAAGCAGCTGTGAATCATTCAGGTAACAAAAAACAGTATTAAGAATCAAGTGTATGTAAACTTTTAAATGGGGTCATTTTTATAAATATTTTTCTCTTGTGGACTTTTATGTGAAATATCTTATTCAGGTCAGTACTAAATAAAAATAACATGCATTTTGTATGATCCATGATTATTTTGTTAAAATAAGGTGTACGTAAACTTTTGACCTCAACTGTAACGTCACAAAGAATGTACTTATTCACTTACCCTCATGTCATTCCACACCTATATGACACTCTTTCTTCATGAACACAAAGTTAGTAACCAAACAATTTCAGTTCCCAATGACTTCTATTGTAAGGACAAAAATGCAATAGAAGCCAGTGGAAACCAAAACTGTTAGGTTGTCAACATTCTTCAAAATATCGTCTCTGGTGTTCAGCAGAAGATAGAAATCCATACAGATTTGGAACGACATAAGGGTGAGCAAATAATCACCTGAAAATGCAAATGGGGGACAATTTGAGATGTAGAGCAGATGTGAGTTAATGAAGAGCGTCGCAGAAGGGGATGGTGGAGGAGGGGATATATGTGTAACGGGATAGTGGCTGCAGTACTTCTCTCGCTTGTCACACTGCTGTTAAACTTTAATGTAATCAGAGTGGCACGGCTGACAGTGAATGGCCTTAGACCCAGGCATGCATCAGAGATGAGACTGATAAAACAAAGTAATACAGGAAAAGGTATATCAGAAGAAAAATGACACCACATCTCCTCTTTCACTCTCTCTTTTCCTCTTTAATGCTGACTTACGTCCAGTGCTTCCTTTGAATGATACAAGGTTGTTTTGACCCTGGACTATTGAGACTGGAAAAAGCTTTCCACTGCCTATATCCTGAGAATTGCACCAAATAAACTGATTTTTGACCACAGAAATATTAGCATAACATACATTTAAAGATTCTTATATGAACATATATTTTTTTAATATATTTTTTCCAAAGCATGTCATATTAACCAGCTTGGTGGCAAGGTTATATAAGGACACCTTACAGCAACCAGCATGTTCCAGTTTGTAAAGTGACAAAACAACTGTTTGAAGAAAGGAGAAGAGGATAAAGGACAGGTGAATAAAAGTCATAACAGGAGTGTGTGAGATGCCCAGGTGCACCATGGGAGACTGCAGCACTGCAGTGGTTACTGCAGTGACTCCTCCTCCTAGTGTTTTTGCACTCATCTTATCAGCTTCGCACATTCACAAGGAAAACATCACGGAAGGAGGAGTCTCAAAGGCACGTGGAACAGGCATGAGTGGACAGCGACATACTCTTAATGTACAAATCCCACATGCAACCTAGTAGATGAGATGTTAAATCATTCATAACTCAAGGCAGACTGCGCCTAATTGCTGTTTCTATCTTCTGCTCTGAAGAAAAAAAAAAAGCCTTCTGTGTCCTGCAGTGCCTTAACCCATTCAGCAATAGAGCTATCATAAAACTGAATGAAAAAGAGCCTTTAGCTCTGTTCCAAAAGCTAATGAACATTTAAGACAGCAGTGTGACATGCTCAGTGACAAAGCAAAACAAAAAACTATCCAAGATGATGGACATTAGAAATGTAGACTAATAGGGCCTAATTTCATTCATTACTAAAAGTACGGATTAAAAATATTTCAATCTAATTACAATGCAATTAAACAAAGTACTTGTGTGTTAGAATAAAAATGCAATTAGCTTATCAGCATACTCTATGTGCTTAATGCTCATCACAGCCATATCACACTGTCCAAAAAAAAAACCCTAGCCAAAATATTTCAAATATATGCTAGATATACATTGTAAGCAGCGCTACAAGAAAAAAAAAAAAAGAAATAAATTGCAAATTTGTTAAATGTTGAGTAAATGCAAAAAGTTTTTTTTTTTTTAAATACTCAACATAAATATATGAGGAAATATACAAACTAAAAGTATCTAAAATGTATTTATCTAAATCAGTGTTATTATTGCTAACTAAAATAAAGCTTAATAAAACTAAAACTTAAAACTAATAAAACTAATAAAACTAAAACTTAATTGAAAATTTGAAATGTCTTAAAAACTACCTGAAAAAAATAAGTTTAAATAAATTAAAAAAAAAAACAGCCAAAATATTTAAAATCTATGCTAAATATACACTATACAAATATATGCTAAATATACACTACAAGAAAGTAGAAACTAAAATTAAAATCTACTTTAATAGGCAAGAAAATATATCTTAAATTTTAATGTTGGGTAAAAGCAAAAAAGTTTTTTTTTAAATAAATATTTTGGTCAATATAAATATATCTGAAAACATAAGTGACTTAAATGTATCAAAAATATATGTATATTGCTCTTATTGCAAACTAAAATATAAACATTTTTAGTAACTGAAATAAAACAAAATATCAATTTTAGATGAAAAACTAAAACTTATACAAAAATGTTAAATGTCTTAAAAACGACCTGAAATAAAGAAGTTTATATTAAAATATGTGTTAAATGTATGCTAAATATATGTTGTTTAAAATAAATGTTTGTTAAAAACCAAAGTGCCAAAATGGATTTCAAATATACTTTAAAAAACAAGAAAATATATCTTAAATTTTACTGGTGCGTAAATGCGAAAAGTATTTTTTTAAATAAATATTGTACTCGATAAAAATATATGAGGAAAATTTTGCAAAATGTATCAAAAATATATTTATTAAAATTAATTATTGCTAACTAAAATGTAACCATTTTTTGTAACTAACTATATATATATATATGGTTTTTTTTGTTTTGTTTTGTTTTTTTACACCTTCATGTTTTTCTATTTCTTTGAATCATTGAATCAGTGTTTTTACACTGTTGGTGTCTCGAAGACAGCCTGTAGGAAAACTGTATTAATCTGAAGGAATTTTCCATATTTATTTATGTGCATTATTTTAAATCTTAGACTACATTGCGTTGTTTTAGAGTTACCAGAAATGTCTGTAAAATCTCGAACCCTAACCCCTAAATTTCAACTTATGAAGATGATATTGAAATCATTTTTGTCACTACATACAGCATGTAATTCAGCAAAGCTCATATTTTAAGCTGTTAGAGTGCTTGTAGGTGGAAAATGAGCAAAGACACCCAATCTTGTAGACACTCAGGTGGGCTGCAACCTCCCCTCCTCTGTCCCAGTTCCTCCATGGCCTCTTATCCAAAGACAGAGAGGTGAGAGAGTGTAGGTTTAAGCACAAGCACCAGACCAGGCAAGACCAAGAGGATAATTACAATCAGCAGACAACTACTCTCCATGTCCCTGAAGCACCTGAAACAAGCCTTTGTGAATGCAACTTGTCAACAGCGCTTTGAAATCCTCTGCATTTCCCACAGCTCTGTGGCAGACACAGGTGTCAGATGAGAGAGGATTGATGTGGATCTTGCTTTGAGATGAACACAGGACGGCATTGTCATAGACTGTTGATGTGGGCATGAAAGCCACGGTACCATATTCCCATGTGTTAAGCAATGCCAACAGGGGCAGCGGGAGGTCCAACTAAAGGCAGGTGCCAAGCCGAACAATTGCACTTGATCAGCACTTGATTGTTTGAATAGATGCCCAAAGGATATGGCTTTATTCATTTACTTCACCATAAATCATGATCATAACCCTTTCAAGATGCTGCATTACAATAAAATAAGCCATGGTGAAGTTGGCTGGGATGAAAAGTAAAGTGTGGATGTTAAATAATAGTTGCCAGGTCTGGAAAAGGGCCAACTGAAACCATGTGAAGGCAGGTTATTATTATTTTTTCACTAAGAATCTATTTTAACTCCAATATGAGAAGCTTAGGTCAATATAAAACTACCATTTTGAAAAAAAAAAATTATTTGTTTTTAAATTAATACTTTTATTCACCAAGGATGCATTAAATTAATCAAAAGTGAGAGTAAAGACATTTCTGATGTTTTTTAAGATTTATATTTCAAGTAAAAGTTCTTTTGGACTTTGAATTCATCAAAAAAATTAAAAAATGTTTTTCATTTAAATGTATAAAATTGATAAGAAATGTTTCTTGAGCAGCAAATCAGCATATTAGAATAAATTCTGTAGGATCATGTGACTGGAGTAATGATGCTGAAATTCAGCTTTGCCATCACAAGAATAAATTATATTTTAAAATATATTCAAATAGAAAATAGTTCCCCTTCAGTCGTTTCACTACGACGTTACATATGGGAACTCGCTTGAGAGTCCAATCATCTCCAAGCCTTATTCAAAAGGCCAATGAACATTCATGAACATTGGCGAGTGGTATTTGCATGCCGAGCCACTCCCCCCGTACATACGGGTATATAAGATGGCGGCGTGCAACCACTCATTCAGACTTTTGCTTTTGGAGCCTCGTTTCCTGAGCCATAAGGAAAAAAAAAAGAGTTCCAGAGTTTCCACTCTCTCTGCTGACGTGCTGCCAGACAACTAAAAGAGCTTGCTTCTAAAAGAGCGTTTGGCAGCCGTCAGCATAATCCTGCGGGCTGCCGTTTTCACGGCATCAACGCCTCCCGCACTCCAGCGAGCGCCCCGTTTGAGTGCACGGTTGTGCCGCGGTTCCTCCCTGGGCGGACCGGGATTTCAAAAGAGTGAATTTCTCACGGCTGTCGAGGACATCTTCCCGGTATGTCTCTCCGGCCGTGCGCTTCCGGGTGCGGTAGTTTCCTCGCCTCTTTGGACGGACATGATCGCTGTCTCACGTGCCTGGGCCGAGTGCACGCTGAGGCAGCGTTCACGGATGGTACATGCGTTCATTGCGAACGTTTGTCCATGGCTGCGTTAAAGTCCCGCCGTTCATTCATGAGTAGGCACCCCTTGTTGTCTTCCCGCGGTAAATCGTTGAGCCGTCAAGGTTTTTCGGCTGCCGCGGCGAGGCACTTGGGGGACATTCAGGTGACTATGCAGAATGTTCCGTCGGCCCCCAAAGCCCTGCGGACTGCCACCGCCTTGCACGCCATGGCCACCTTACAGGTGTACCAGGCCAAGGTGTTGAAACACCTGCACGAGAGGGGTTCTGACCAGGGTGCAATGGAGGAACTCCGCGCCGCCACCGACTTCGCCCTCCGGGCTACGAAGGTGACGGCGCGTTCCCTTGGTCAGGTGATGTCCACCATAGTGGTCCAGGAGCGACATCTATGGCTGACCCTGGCCCAGATGGCAGATGTCGACAAATCACGGTTTCTCGACGCTCCTATCTCCCAGGGCGGCCTATTCGGCGACACCGTCGAGGACTTCGCCCAGCAGTTCTCGGCGGTTCAAGAGCAGACGGAGGCGATTAAACACATCCTGTCCCGCCGTGACATTCCAACCATGTCCGCAGGGCCCCAATCTCCGCCTGCTCGTCGCCGAGGGCGCCCCCCCCCGCGGCTTCCAAACAACCAGCTCCGTCCCCTGCTAAGGTACATGACACCAGATTGGCAGCCCGACGTCGAGCTGGCCGTGGGAGAGCGGCGCCGCCCGCGTCTCAGGGACCCGTCACCCGCAAAGGATCTGCGAAGCGTCCCTGACGCAACCCGGAGGTGGAGAGAATCGCTCTTTGGGGGATGACAACATCAACGTCCCCACTCCCGGTGGAGGGCCGGGAGCTGTCACAGAAAGAGTCAATTCTCTCACCTCCGGGGTTCAGGCCCCGAGTTCCCTCTTTGAGCAGCGCCCAAGAAGTGTCTCCTCGGATTCGGACTCGGAGCCTGATGTCGCCAGCGCGGGAACCAGGGAAGAAGGTAAGCGCTGCCCAGTGCAGTCTGACGTTTCTCCAGGACGTTCTTCCTTCTGGGATCAGTCCCCTTCCCCTCCCCCCCCCAGGCTGCCCCACTGCGGTCACGTCGGTCAACGTCCCTCTGATACCCCTGGCGACCAGGCTGGGAGCCTGGCTTCAGCTTCCCAGCCCCTCGCGGTGGTTGATTCGGACGGTACGTCTCGGCTATGCGATTCAGTTCGCCAGGCGTCCGCCCAGGTACAGAGGCGTCCTTTCTACTTTTGTCCATTCGGACACACATGCCGCTGTGCTTCGTGCGGAGGTTGCAGTCCTACTGGCGAAGGATGCAATCAAGCCTGTCCCTCCAGCCGAGATGAAGTCAGGGTTTTACAGTCCTTACTTCATCGTGCCCAAAAAGAGCGGTGGGTTAAGACCCATCCTGGATCTTCGAGCCCTGAATCGGTCCCTTCTCAGGCTGCCGTTCAAGATGCTCACGACGAAGCGCATGCTAACATGCATTCGTCCCCAGGATTGGTTCGCAGCCATCGACCTGAAGGACGCATACTTTCACGTCTCGATCCTGCCTCGACACAGACCCTTCCTACGGTTTGCTTTCGAGGGTCGAGCGTATCAGTACAAAGTGCTTCCATTTGGCCTCTCCCTCTCTCCCCGCGTCTTTACGAAAGTCGCGGAGGCTGCCCTGTCCCCTCTTTGGCAGACGGGCATTCGCATCCTCAACTATCTCGACGACTGGCTTCTCATAGCTCACTCGCGAGATCTGTTGTGCGAACAGAGGGACTTGGTGCTCCGGCACCTCAGCCATCTGGGCCTTCAGGTCAACCGAGAGAAGAGCAAACTCTCCCCAGTGCAGAGGATCTCTTTTCTCGGTGTGGAGCTGGACTCGGTCAGTATGACAGCCCGCCTCACCAACGAGCGCGCGCAGTCAGTGCTGAAGTGTCTGGAGTCATTCAGACACAAAACAGCGGTCCCTCTCAAAACATTTCAGAGGCTCCTGGGGCATATGGCAGCCGCAGCCGCAGTGACGCCGCTCGGCCTGCTTCATATGAGACCGCTTCAGCGCTGGTTACACGATCGAGTCCCGAGATGGGCATGGCACCGTGGCACACTCCGGATTGGCGTTTCCCCGCAGTGTCGCCGCCTGTTCAGCCCGTGGTCAGACCCGGCCTTCCTTCAGGCCGGAGTCCCCCTGGGACAAGTCTCCAGGCATCTTGTGGTATACACGGATGCCTCTTCCACGGGTTGGGGTGCTGTATGCAACGGGCAAGCAGCATCGGGCTCCTGGACAGGACCTCGACTGCAATGGCATATCAATTGCCTAGAGTTGTTGGCTGTGCTTCTGGCCCTTCGTCGCTTCCGACCGACGTTGCGTCACAAGCACGTGCTTGTTCGTACCGACAGCACAGCGACTGTAGCCTACATCAACCGTCAGGGTGGTCTACGCTCCCGTCGCATGTCACAACTCGCCCGCCATCTGCTCCTATGGAGTCAAACGTGGCTGAAATCGCTACGTGCCGTTCACATTCCAGGAGAACTCAACCGTGCAGCCGATCAGCTCTCACGGCAGTCCACCCATCCTGGAGAATGGCGACTCCACCCCGAGACAGTCCAGCTAATTTGGAGCCATTTTGGGGAGGCCCAGATAGATCTGTTTGCTTCCCCCGAATCCTCCCACTGCCAGCGGTTTTACTCCCTCAACGAGGTTCCCAACAGCCTCGGCAGGGACGCACTGGCACACAGCTGGCCTCCGGGGCCCAAGTACGCCTTTCCCCCAGTGAGCCTCCTTGCACAGACACTGTGCAAGATCAGGGAGGACGAGGAGCAGGTTCTGCTGGTTGCGCCATACTGGCCCACCCGGACCTGGTTTCCAGAACTCAATTCCCTCGCGGCAGCCCCTCCCTGGGAAATCCCCTTGAGGAGAGACCTTCTTTCTCAGGGGATGGGCACAATTTGGCACCCGCGCCCCGACCTGTGGAACCTGCACGTCTGGTTCCTGGACGGGACGCGTCAGATCTCTCCGGCCTTCCACAGGCCGTGATAGAAACTATCACTCAGTCCAGAGCCCCCTCTACAAGGCAGGCTTATGCGCTGAGATGGGGTCTGTTCGTCGACTGGTGTTCCTCTCGCGGGGAGGACCCACAGAGATGTACGATTGCAGTAGTGCTTTCCTTCCTGCAAGAAAAGTTGGAGCGCAGGCTGTCCCCTTCAACTCTCAAAGTGTACGTTGCTGCCATTGCAGCGTACCATGATGCAGTGGATGGAACATCCCTAGGTAAGCACCAACTCATCGTGAGGTTCCTGAGGGGTGCGAGAAGGGTTAATCCCCCCAGGCCGCACCCCATACCCTCTTGGGACCTCTCCATCGTCCTCCAGGGCCTGCGAGAGGCCCCATTTGAGCCACTTGCGTCAGTTGAGCTAAAATATCTGTCACTTAAGACAGCGCTCCTGACCGCACTGGCCTCCATCAAGAGGGTAGGGGACCTACAAGCTTTCTCTGTCGACGAAGCGTGCCTAGAATTCGGGCCCGGCGATTCTCACGTCATCCTGAGACCCCGGCCTGGTTATGTGCCCAAGGTTCCCACCACGCCTTTCCGCGATCAGGTGGTGAACCTGCAAGCTCTGCCCCTGGAGGAGGCAGACCCAGCCTCTGCGCTGCTGTGTCCAGTTCGCGCTCTGCGTATATACGTGGACCGTACTCGGCACTTCAGACGCACCGAGCAGCTCTTCGTCTGCTTTGGAGGTCAGCAGAAAGGGAATGCTGTCTCCAAACAGAGGTTGGCCCATTGGGTGGTAGATGCCATCTCCCTGTCGTACCAAAACCAGGAAGAGCCATGCCCCTTAGGTGTTCGTGCCCACTCCACACGGAGTGTTGCCTCATCCTATGCGTTGGCTCATGGCGCCTCTCTAGCAGATATCTGTAGAGCTGCGGGTTGGGCGACACCTAATACCTTCGCCAGGTTCTACAACCTTCGCGTAGAGGCCGTATCCTCCCGTGTCTTAACATAGACATCACAGGCGAGCGGGAGTCCGGCTGGTGTCGGCTTGCTGCGCCATTCCTAATGGATCCATGCGCTATTTCCCTCGGTTGTTCCCTCCGGCGAACCTGGGTCCTCCATGCCCCGCAGTCAGGCCTAGTGCGGAGTAGTCCCTGACTGTGCTCCGGCTGGGTCTCCTTCGCCCAGCAGGTTGTGGCAACATGTCTCAGTATTTCTCCACGGTCAGCCAGAAGGCCGATGTTTCCCTCATATATCTCTAAAATCTATGGATATATTGAATTTTCTTTGTTCCACATGTAGAGATTTCATGTGCTCCGCCCCCCCAACTTCTGCTTCAGTACAACTGGCATCCCTTTGGGGCCCCCCCTATTGGGGCCCAGGGCGTTGGGAAGGTTACGCTCATATCCGTCTGCTGACACGTCCGCCTGTCGGCACGCGGTGTGTTGCGTAACGCGACGTCTGGTTCGTGGCCTGTTCCATGGGTCTGTTCCCATATGTAACGTCGTAGTGAAACGACTGAAGGGGAACGTCTAGGTTACGTACGTAACCCTCGTTCCCTGAAGGAGGGAACGGAGACGTTACATCCCCTGCCACGACCTTACGTCGCGCTGACGCCGGGCTGCAGCTCGGCTCCTCAGCAAAAGCCTGAATGAGTGGTTGCACGCCGCCATCTTATATACCCGTATGTACGGGGGAGTGGCTCGGCATGCAAATACCACTCGCCAATGTTCATGAATGTTCATTGGCCTTTTGAATAAGGCTTGGAGATGATTGGACTCTCAAGCGAGTTCCCATATGTAACGTCTCCGTTCCCTCCTTCAGGGAACGAGGGTTACGTACGTAACCTAGACGTTATTTTACATTGTAATAATATTTCACATTTTTACCATTTTCACTGTATTTCTAATAAGATTTTTCCTGTATTTTTGAGCGTAAGAGGCTTACGAACCCCAAACTTTTGAACAATAGTTTAAGTCAACTTGTGTAGGTTTTAATTTGATTTTCAGAGAGACAAGATTCATCATTCACACAAGCTGTGAAAATAAATGAAGGTACTCAGGAGAGCCAGTCGAGTTGTGTTTTTTAATAGGAGGATGTTTAGGAGGAGGATGCTTCTGACAGTGATGCATTCTGGATAATAAATGTCCTAGAAGTTCTTAGACAGGAAGAGATAGATTGAAGACATGAAGTGAATGAAACTGGAGGGTGGTGGAGGTGATGGTGGGGGTTATGACATATTGTCCTGCCCTTCAAAAGATACAAACACCTTAGAGTATAAAGAATGATCTTTTCATCTTTTAAACAACTTTCTGTAAACTAATGTATCATAAAATGCAGAAGAAAAGACAGAAAGGGCTGTCTGCATGTTATGCTCAAGCAGATTATCTGTTGTTAGCATTTTAGCATTGGGTTGGTTGTTTGGCAAAGAGTTCTGAGCTCGTTCAGTACTGAGATGAAGGACACTGGCATTAAACATGATTATGTAACACTCTTATGGATGTGAAAATCATTGCATGATGGGGTGAGAGAGGGGAATGGGGAGAACGACAGAATAAGTAAGAGATAAAGGCAAGCTTTACACTGCACATTCACTGATGTGGAAGAAATCTGCTCAATACTGCCCAAAACCCCAGAGATTTGCCGCTTTTGTAAAGCCAGTGTGCTCTCATGCAGTTTTCTGCATCTATAAATGCACCAATATTAAAATTTGTCTAATAATTATATTTAATGTCTAGTCAGTAACCGATAATTGACCAATATTAACATTCCATATATTACTCAGTCTAAATCAGGAGTTTCCAAACATTTTTGTCAGCCAAGCCCCTTAGATATTAGATATTTTAGTAAATTAATGACACATTCGCATATTCACGGTTCTCTGATGACAGATAATAGCTACATGATAAAATATTTAATATTTTTTAATATGTTTAACAAGTTTTATTTTTTGTATTTTTCTAAATAAAAAAGTATTTATTATTATTTCATATATATATATATATATATATATATATATATTATGATTTTAAGTAATTTAATGTAAAATGCATGTAAATTAATTAAATTAATTCTATTCATTTTTATGAATTTTTTAAAATATTAACTATATATATATATATATGTATATATATGTGTGTGTGTGTGTAAAATATTATATTATTAATAAATTATATATTATTATTATTATATGATTTTTATTATTATTATGATTGATTTTATAAATTAATGACACATTAACATATTAACAGTTCTCTGATGACAGATAATGGCTAAATGGTTTACCAAAAAACGGATAAAATATTTCATATTTTTTTTATTAAGTTTTTTTTTGTATATATTTTTTTGTTATTAACAGTATGTATATTATATTAATGGTTCTCTGATGACAGATAATGGCTACATGGTATACAAAAAAACCTGATAAAATACTTTTTATTTTTTATTCAATTTAATTTTTGGCATTTTTTAAATAAATTCTTATTTCATTTTATTATTATTTTATTTTTATTTTTATTTTTTATTTTTTTTAACTATAAAAAAAAAAAAAAAATATATTACTGTTGAAAATTACAATTGCACTGCAAAGTAAATATATATATATATATATATATATATATATATATATATATATTTCATAATAATTATAACAATAATTTATTTTACAATTCACAATACCTTTCAAACATTAAAACCCTTGAGTTTATACCATCTTTACCATCTTTTTCAAGCTTTTCTGTGGAATATTGGTGAAATCCTTTAATCTTCTGTCCTCACAAATGTTGGAAATTATGCAAATGTATAATTTCAGTGTTTATCTATTTTAAATTTACGTTCATTAACTCATCATCAATGAATTCATCCACAAATGCCCTCACCAGTGGTATTCACAACATACACTTTATGAAAAACAGATATTCTTTTTAACACTGTTAATAAATTATTCATTTTTGAAAGTAATTTAAGAGAGTGTTAAATGACAACAAATGAAATCTAAATGTAAAACAGGGGAAACAGACATGAACAACGTCACTCTAATATCAGCCAATAACCAATTTGGTACCAATATATGTGCAATAATTTGTGCATCCCTACTTGCCTCTCATTTGGATAAAGTTGCAAACGTCCAACAACATTTCAGTTGTCTACAACTGTAAGAAAACTCAACACAGAAATGAATCCATCTAAGCAGGGCAATCAACAGGGCAACTAAGCCAAAAAGATTCGATATCGCATGCCTTTTCAAGACCTTTGAACAATGAAATGAATCGGTTTAATGTGGCATTTTCCACCATTATGCCGTTCGGTTGGCAGGGAGACTGCGTGGGCATTCAGTCTGTGCAGAGGCTGGGAACCATGCCTTCACTCATAATGAGCCACTCCACACAGCCTGCTGTGTCCTCTCAGCTAATCTTCCAGTGTGGAGAGGTGAAAGGAGCGCATGACATCATCGCCGCTTTTGTTCTCATGGCAACAATGGAGCCGATGTTTCATTAATACAGTAGCCATGGCGTTCAAATGCAAATGGGCATCTGTGAATGAACGTCCAGCAGGTGGAAAAGGGAAGACGGAGCTATTCTGCGCTGATCTAATGATAGCTCATCTGCAAGAGACAGCGAGAACCACAATGACATGTAGGCCACAGGCACAAGGTCCAATTTGGTCTCCTAGCCTAGAAATCAATTACAGCGCAGAGAACGGAGGAAAAATAACACTGCGGTCTTGACGGGACCACACAGCCGCGGGGCAAACCAAACGAGGAGCGGACAGATGAAGGTGACCGGGTTTCTCTCTCTCCATCCTTCTTTCTAATAAGCGGTTTTGGGGAACAGGAGTTGAAGGCATAAACACTGCTGTAGACAGTGTTTAAACATGCATTAATGGAGAAATAAGCCTTTTCCTTTCACCCACTCCAGATTGGACAAAGACACTGGAGCTGGCAGAGGGGGGGAAGAGAGAGACGAACAGAGAATAATAGAGGAGGGGTCAATGCTTCATCACAGTGATGAGTGAACTGAAAAATGCCAGAATGAAAACATTACAGCCATTAGAACAGAATAGAGTAGAATAGAAATAAGGAACGGTAAATAGAAGCTCATAATTATTTTCATGTTATTCATGTTAATAATCTGCTGAATTGCATAAATTAAAACATTATCTACATTTTTTGGTCTGAATGAATTTACAGCCATTGGAACAGAATAGAACAGAAAAGAAATAAGGAACCAAATGAATAGAATAGAATAGATTAGAATAGAATAGAAATAAGCAACAATAATAATAAACTCAGTTATTTTTGTGTGATTTATGTCAATAATCTGATAAATTGCATAAATTTAAATTCTATACTCTTTTTTCCGAATGAATTTACAGCCATTAGAATAGAATAGAATAGAACAGAATAGAACAGAACAGAAATAAGGTACGATAAAGATAAATTCATAGTTATTTTAGTGTGATTAATGTTAATAATCTGATAAATTGCATAAATTAATCTTCTGTACTATATTGTCTGAATGAATTTACAGCCATTGTAATAGAATAGATTAGAAATAAGGAACGATAAAAGACAAATTCATAATTATTTTCATGTTTTTTTCATTAATAATCTGATAAATTGCATAAATTAAAATTCTATACTATTTTGTCTGAATGAATTTATAGCCATTAGAACAGAACAGAACAGAATAGAAGAGAAGAGAAGAGAATAGAATAGAAATAAGGAATGATAAAGATAAATTCATGGTTATTTTAATGTGATTGATGTTAATAATCTGACTAATTGCATAAATTAAACTTCTATACTATTTTGTCTGAATGAATTTACAGCCATTGTAACAGAATCGAATAGAATAGAATAGAATAGAATAGAAATAAGCAACGATAAAAATAAACTCAGTTATTTTCGTGTGATTTACATTAATAATATGCGAAATTGCATAAATTTAAATTCTATACTCTTTTGTCTGAATGAATTTACAGCCATTAGAATAGAATAGAATAGCATAGAATAGAATAGAATAGAACAGAACAGAAATAAGGAACGATAAAGATAAATTCAGTTATTTTAATGTGATTGATGTTAATAATCCGATAAATTGCATAACATCTTCTATACTATTTTGTCTGAATGAATTTATTGATGCAAACATCAATTTTACTTTAAAAAAGGTTATTATTCATTAGACAACCAATAAAAAAAAATAAAAAAATTATCACTTGAGTCAAATCTCCCACACTTCATTTTGTAATGGACACAGTCACACCAGATTGTTCCAAACAGTCACAGCTTGAGATGAGGTCTGCTGAATAATAATGGCAAAACTAAATGCTACGCAATCGAGCAAGTCAGCTGAGCTGTCATGCAGCATCATATGCATGCCTCCACACGTGACCAGAACAGACACCAGCAGACGACCGACAGAGAAAGCCCCCACCCACTCCACTACATCTTAAATTCAGATAATATTTCACATCTCACAGCAAAACATGATCAGTGTGATCAATACGGATTTGGAGGTGAGCGGTTGTTCCCTTTCATCTGTGTATAAATCTGCTACAGCCATGATATTCTCTGATGCACACAACAATCCCCCTGCATAGCTCAAGCACATCACTGTGACGTTGCATGCTGTGTGACACAACAGTGTGTGTGTGTGTGTGCAATGTCAGTGAATTAAACAATATGTGAGTGTGTTATGTAATGCAGTGTGTTTGTTGCATGCTCCATCCCATCTGCAGCTGAGAGCTGTTTTTCGGTGAGTCAGCTAAGTGCACTACATTAAGCAAAACATGTCTTTCTGTAACACTATACAATGTACATGTTATTGACTCGGGAACAAGGAGACATTACATGCACTAAGCATAATCCCTCTCAAGCATGATACAGAAAGTCTGAAAGTCTTACATTCACTTGAGATCCATTAGAAGAAGGCTTCTAAGTACTTAGTGGTTTAATATGCGAATCTGGTACTAAAGAGACCAACACCCAACAAAACATATTGTTTCCCTTCTGCTTTAATCAGTCCCATCTGTGAGGAATATTCCAGGTTTATCATCTTTAAACATTTTATCTGTAAACAAACTAATAGTATATATATATTTTTAAACTATGCACCGGAGGTGCACAAATTACAAAACAACAACAAAAAAATGTTGAAACTGAGTCAAAAGTTTTGACAAAAATGATGAAAAAAATGTTGAAATTATGAGACGCAAAATTACAATTATGAGCTAAAACACAAACTAAATAATGACCAAATAAATCATAATTACGACAAAACAGTTTTGAGATACCAAGTGATAATTATGTGATAAAAACTTTAAATGATG
This sequence comes from Labeo rohita, assembly GCF_022985175.1. NCBI lineage: Eukaryota > Metazoa > Chordata > Actinopteri > Cypriniformes > Cyprinidae > Labeo > Labeo rohita. Next base: position 13,131,509 of record NC_066888.1, on the reverse strand, counting down.
ATAAAAAAAACATAACTGACATCGAAAGTTAAAATTTTGAGATGCAAAATTACAAATATGAGCTAAAAAGGAAACTAAATGACTAAATAAATCATAATTATGACATAAAAGTCAAAATTATGGGATGCCAAGTCATAATTATGAGATAAAAATTCAAAATTATGATAAAAAAAATCATAATAACATAGAAAGTTTAAATTATTAGATGCAAAATTACAATTATGAGCTGAAATGTAAACCAAATAATGACCAAATAAATCATAATTACGACACAAAATTCAAAATGATGCCAAGTCACAACTAAGATAAAAATTCTAAATTATGATTAAAAAAAATCATAATTACATAGTTGAAATTATGAGACAAAATTACGATTATTTGTTAAAATATAAAGTAAATAATGACTAAATAAATCATAATTATGACATAAAAGTCAAAATTATGAGATATAGAAATAAGGAAAAATAAAACTCATAAAACTTAAGACAAACTCATAATTATTTTCATGTTATTCATGTTAATAATAAAAAATTAAAATTAAACTCTATAAATTCCATTCTATAAATTCCATAAATTAAATTCTATACTATTTTGTCTGAATAAATTTATAGCCATTGGAATAGAATAGAAAGGAATAGAACAGAAATAAGGAACGATAAAGTAACATAATTATTTTCATGTTACTCATGTTAATAATCTAATAAATTGCATAAATTAAAATTCTATACTATTTTGTATGACAGAATTTACAGCCAGAATAGAATAGAATAGAATAGAATAGAATAGAATAGAATAGAAACAATGTCATGATTACTGTCATGATTATGAAATTTTAAATTATGATTAAACAATCATTATGACAGAAAGTTGAAATCATGAGATGCAAAATTACAATTATTAGCTCAAAACAAACAAAATACATAAAAGTAAAAATTATCAGATACTAAGTAAAAAAAATAAGGATAAAAAGTCATAATTATGACAAAAAGTAGAAATCATGTCAACAAATGAATATAAGATCAAATATTAAAAATGTATTATATTTATTACTTTGTCATAATATGACTTTTTATCTTTCGTCATACTTCTATTCCTAATATTTAAATACTGTCAGTAGAGCTTAACTTGTATGTAACCATGCATATTCCTTCAACATCACACCAACAAGTGTGTTAACCAGCATGCAAAGCCTTTGAACAGCCATAAAATATACCTGCATTTATGAAACAACCCCCAAGAGGCAGTTTAAATCAACCCTATAAACAGTTAAGTGCTGAACTCTACAGTGTGCTCTTGTCCAGCCTCAGTCTCTCAGCTGAATACACTGTTGTCTGGCGCAGACTCTCCACTCATGGATGGGCTCTGTCACTGCAGGAGGGACAGCAGTCTAGATTTATTATTCAAGATAATTGAGCTCTTATGAAAGCTGATGCTGACCTAAATTCATTTGACTGGTTAAAATTTAAATGGCCTCCACCACTGCCAGCCTCTGTGACCACAATAGGTCGAGAGGCAAAGGCAATCTTTACTGGGCACTGAATGGACGAGCTGGAAAATTGGTTGCGTCAAGCTGTTACGTACAATAGCGCCTGCCATTTTACTCGAAAGATTTGGGCAATCTGCCACGGTTGTACAGTTGTTTTCCAGTATTACATTACGTCATGCAATAGTTCTGCTTATCTTCATTATCTGTAGTTATTTATTATTCCATATAAAGTGCTTTTTATTTAAAAGTAGTTCAGCTTAAATTTGCTCAGAAAGCTCTTGGAGGTCATCAGAAATATCTTAATTTGTGTTTCGAAGATGAACAAAGGTCTTTGAGGGTGAGTAATTAATGGCAGAATTTGCATTTTAAGTGAACTGTCCCTTTAACAGCAGTCTATAAATGTGCTCTACTTGAATTCATGTGACTAATATCTATATGAATGAGTTTTCTATTCATTCTAGAGCCGTTTTTTCCAAGTGTATGGCTCTAAGTCAACCACTTTAAGCAACTCAGCGACCTTTATAAACACAACGCTCATTGGTTCAAAAACTATTCGAGTGGTGCTGATGGATTGGACAATAGAAAACAGATGGCTGCTGATTGGCCGATGTAAGTGTCAGTCAGTGGAAAGCAATGTAATCAGGGTTTTTTAAGGCAGATGAGCTGCAATTGATATCTTTAATCTACCTGGCTAGGACGCATTAGCCGAAAGCATGGAAAACAGCCAAGCTGAGGAATCCTGTTGACCTTCTGCTCAGTGTCACTGCATGTATAAGCACTCTGCGGCAGGCCAAATAGAAGTGGCTTGAATGTATGAAAATTTAAAGCTACACTGACTTATCTAATTTCTGTGAATTGAATCAGTCCTCGTGGTTTGAATATGCAAAAATGATGCAAAATAACCTTTGACAGTCATTCAGCTTAGGTTACTGTTAAAACTAAATGATGATCAATAAATACTTTCATCTTTATCAACAAACTCCATATTGGAACAAAAGCCGGTAAGATGTTTTGATCTTTTGCTCAACAAGACTGAATTTGTTTGATCAAAAATACAGTAAACAGTAATATTACAATAGTAAAATACTGCTTTTTTAAATAACCGTTTTCTATTTAAATATCTTTTAAAATGTAATTTATTCCAGTGATGGCAAAGCTGAATTTTACTTAATCTTCAGTATGCTTTAGTAATCTTTCTAATATGCTGATTTGGTGCTCAAGAAACATTTATCATTAAAATAGCTGCAAGCAGCGATTACTGGGGTTCAAGCGCTTTAAGACATTTAAGCAAATGAAAAAAGACATTATTTAGCAAACCCGTAACCACCTAAGTCAATGATTGTAAAAAGCATTTTTGGCAAATCCAGGTAATTTACCATAGAAATATTATGTTTTTTAATGTTTATAACTGTTATAGCACCAGCTGTGATCCGATCTCTGTAAAACTTTGCATGCTTGTTTAAAATCACCTGTCGCATGTGCTCACCAGGTTTTGTGAAGTTTTGAGTTTTCCTTTAGGCTTTATAGGATTTTGGGTATATTTGGACAGGCCCCATTTGAACGCATTATAGCCTCCCAAAGGGAAAATTTCAACATTTTTTTTTTGATAATTATTGACCTAGAAAGTCTAGAAAATTGTACTGCAGTGTTTCTTTTCCAGATTGATCAAAAAACCTATGACTAGTTTGCAAAAGTAGGATTTTGACATCTTCTCAATCGTTCTCAAACGCTTTGATTGACAGAAGTGGTTCTAGAGGCAAAGTTGTCCGGAATGATGAATTCTATCATATGATATGAGTATCGTGCGTATGTGTGAAAAACTGCACAACGTACAATCGTTTACGAGCTTAAAAAATGTGATATGGCCAGCAGCCGATTTCTTTCAAATTTCCCTCACAACTTTCGACTCACAGCCCCACCAAGTTTTGTTACGATCAACCTCCGTTAACCTTGTCTAACAGGTGCTCAAAATTCATTGGCCAATGGCGGCCATGTTTTTTGAGATACGTAAATCTCTTTATAGACACTTGTGACACTTTGGACCAAGACCGTGCACGATTTTCATGTTACAAGGACAAATGGTTGCGCAGTTATAGCCATTTTTATGTTTTTCTTATTTAAGATTTAAGTCAAAAGTTTTTGAACAGTAAAATCTTTAATGTTTTTTAAAAAATTCTCTTCTGCTCACCAAGCCTGCATTTATTTGATCCAAAATACAGCAAAAACAGTAATATTGTGAAACATCTTTATGTAAAATAACTGCTTTCTATTTGAATATATTTTAAGTAGTAGCACCACAAAGTGGCCAAGCTCCACAATTTTTTTCCTGTGACCTCAGACTGAGCTCTTACATAAGCGTTCTGAGTTTGGCAAAGACATCTCATTCTGTTCAGGAGTTATAGGCATTTTACTAAAAGCGGTCCTGCCCCTTTCGAACGTTTTGGCGTCCCTTTGCAACAGTGAGTTCTACTTTTTTTTGATAATTACTGAAATTCACTCTCCAGAGAATCTTTCTGCACTGGTTTGGTTCCGATCAAACGAAAAACCTAGGACTAGTTCTGAAAAGGAGATTTTTCCAAAAAAAAAACTAAATACCAGAAATTGTCACCAGGCTAACAATAAAATCTGAGCCGTGCGTTTTGTCCGCCATGAGCCAAGGATTCCAACAACATAAGACACTTGCGACTGACGGTTTAGGAGTTACGAGCAGTTTCGTACTTTAATGCGCTGTGGCGCTCCCGTCAGGCCGATTGAGGCGAGAACTGGTCACATTGTAGGTGGTGTGAGTACTACCATGCCTCTAAGTTTCAAGTCTCTACGACTTACGGTTTGGTCTGCACGATCAGTTTTACACGGAGATTGCTGATCCGTGACCCTTCTAACAATAACAATATGGTTTCAGTGCTACGCGCTTGAACCCCTAATTATCAGTGTTGAAAATAGTTGTGCCGCCTAACATATTTGTGGAAACAAAACCATGTAACAAATGGTTTTAATGCGTTCTTGCTGTATAAAAGTATTAATTCCTTTCAAAATAAAAATCTTGCAAACTTTTGAACAGTAGAGTACATAAGCAAAACACTAAGGTATGATTATATTAAAATCACCTTCCAAAAGAATTTTGAATAAGTAATAGATTTGAATACATTTGAATAATTTTTCGTTTCCTGTCTGCGATCGCTAAATACTGCTGATTTGGCGTCACAGAGCTATAGAGAGGTGACTCAGGAGGAGGAGGAGGGGAGAAAGAAAGGATTAAACGCTGTCAAGAGCAATGCAAATGAGACATTTGAAAAGAGGGAATGGGTGATTTTGACAGCTCCCTGTCAGGAGGGCTTGACAGACAATACAGCTATGGAGAGAGACTTTATAGTCTGTTAGCCTTCTGTGTAAGATAAATTGATCTGAGAAAAGGACTTCGTCATTCTAGTAGTGCTTTGTGAGCTTCTCAAGGTGACAATTAGCATGACATGCAGTTATAGCTGCTCCGTTTTTCTGCTTTAGCATACATGTAGTGTTGTCTTCATCCATCAGTTTTCTGCCCAATGCTTTGTATCTATAAAAACGAGCGAGATAAAGGCAAAATATTCTGCCCTAGCCTCTCTATGACGTGAGCGTTTGTCTCACCCTGTCAAAATGTGATTGCTGCACACTACGGTGCACTCCCTGAACCGGGGAGAAAAAAACAGTACACAGGGTTGAGGGGGAGAAAGGCACTGCCATCATGAATACTCATCAGATGCAGACTCAGGCTTCATTCGGAGACACATTCTCAAATCGAAATTGTAAAAGAATTTGTAAAACTCCGCCTTCGTTTGCCACTATTTACCAGTTGTTATGCTAATGCTAATCCTACATTCAAAACTAGACTTCATGACATGCAAATGTGTGTTGTACCTTCAGTAAAGCAGTCAATAAATCACAGAAAAAGGGGTGTGGTCGGACAGGGCCTTCTGCGATACTAGAAAAAATTGAAAAATACAGGTTATCATGACAAACTGCAGTACATCATGTGATTTTTAACAAAGCAAGAGGGAGAGGCAGCACAAACAGCATTGAAATCCACTAGACGTCAAGCGCTGTGGAGATGGCATTATCTTCTCAGCATGAATGTCCCTCCATGAGCCCACGGCTCCTAGGTGAGCTTACTGTACACAGGAGACTATAGTTAAAACTGTGACTGTGGTAAAAACATAGCTCAGACTAACAACGACAACAACCTCACACTTACAGGAGCAGTATATCATTTCCTTCACAGCAGGTGGTCCCTTAAATCCAGGAAATCCAGAAGGTTCTCATTAGCAATATAAAGAGAAGACTGGAGGTCTGTCTACAAGAAGCAGATAAGGTCTAAATTCATGTCAAATCCTTACACAGTACTATAGCTATATGGTAGAACTGTGGGGTCAGTACGATTTTATAATGTTTTTGAAAAATGAGATTAAGAGTTTTGAACAGTAAGATTAAGAGTTGCCTCTTGTGCTCACCAAGCCTGAATTTATTTGATCCGAAGTACAGCAAAAACAGCAAAATGTTGAAATATTTTTACTATTTAAAATAACTGTTTTCTATTTGAATATATTTTAAAATAGAAATTATTCCTGTGGTTTCAAAACTGAATTTTTATCATCATTACTCCAGTCACATGATCCTTCAGAAATCATTGTAATATTCTGATTTGCTGCTCGAAAAACATTTATTGTTATTATGTAGAATTTTTTTTTTTTTTTCAGGTTTCTTTGATGAATAGAAAGTTCAGAAGAACAGCATTTATCTGAAATCTTTTGTAACATTATAAAAGACTTTATCATCACTTTTGATTAATTTAAAGCATCCTTGCTCAATAAAAAAAGTATTAATTTCTATAATCTGTTAATTTATGTAACAAAAGCTTTTTATGTCAGATAAATGCTGATTTTTGGATTTTTCTTTTCATCAAAGAATTCTGAAAAAATGTATTCAGCTGTTTTAAATATTGATGATGATAATAATAATAATAAATGTTTCTTTGTACAGCAAATCAGCATATTAAAATGATTTCTGTAGGATCATGTGACAGAAGACTGGAGTAATGATGCTGAAAACGCAGCTTTGATCACAGGAATAAATTACATTTTAAAATATATTCAAATAGAAAGCAGTTATTTTACATAATAAAAATGTTTCACAATATTACTGTTTTTGCTGTATTTTGGATCAAATAAATGCAGGCTTGGTTTTTTGACTTAAACTTTTGACTTAAATCTTAAATCTTACATTTTATTATATTTTAAAAGGTAAATATTCCTGTGATGGCAATGCTGAATTTTCAGCAGCCATTACTCTAGTCTTCAATGTAAATAGTGTAAATAGTCGTATATAACACATAAATGTCTTTACTGTCACGTTTGATCAATTTAATGTATCCTTGCTCAACTAAAGAAAAAAACAAAACTTTTGAACAGTAGTGTGTAGTCGTTAAATGCAAAACACAGCAGCAAAGATTCGACTGGCATAATTCTAGATGCTAGAATGAACATCAATCAAGTCAGAATTATAGAATTTCTCAGTGTTAATATTCCCTGGAAACAAATGCCATAGTGAATGAAAAATAATCACAACGAACTGAACAGAATATTCTGTTACTGAAAGATTTGATTTAGGGTTGAGTTACACTAAATCTAAGCACAGCAGATTGATGATTTGTTTAGAGACGAAAGCATTTTGTTAATTCATATTCATTTGTATACAGATACTGCCTCGTGTATCATGTAACAGAGCAAAACTGGAGACTGGTTTTACAGAGACAGTAAAAAGAAGCACTTGCATAAACAGACAATATACAGGATGACAACATGAAACCAGTAATAAATGCTAACTATAATTCTTCTTCTGGGAAAATAAAACCACTTAAACAATACATCAAAGTAATAGTGCCTAAGGGTGATATATAACTATTATAAAAATAAATGAATACTCACACAATCTAATAAACATTAAATAATGTACTAACATAAATTGATTCTCTTAATAAAAAATAAATGTATAAAATCTTACTGATTTACTTCAAGCCTAGCTTATATTGTGGACTCTTGGTTAGTACAGGTTAGACATTTTATGATCATGCAGTTTCTTGTTAACATGCCAGACAAGAGAGTCTGATAAAAGCAAGTGATCGAATTGCACATTGTTCAGTTTTGTTGTCAATCATGACAAGGAGAGCCGTCAAGGAAAAACATCATGTGATCAATGCAAGCAAATGCTGGATGTTGTGGATGTGATGCGACGCCCCGTCCAATAGAATGAATGGACTCAAATAGCGTCCAATCAGAGGAGAGCTCGGGCTTGATATAAAAACCCCACAAAGCCGCTTATTTCTGGACACCATTATCAGTCTTGTGTGGGTTCTGGTGGACTTTAGGAAGGATTAATTCCGCTTTCCCAAAGAAAATCAGTGTAAGGTATGGATTTTGTTTGAGATGATTAAATCAAGGCTTTATTATTATAATATTTAGAAAATATGATGTGATAACGCTGACATTTAAATTACAAAAAACTACATTTGTGGGCTGTATTAATAATTATGAAAATGCATGATCAAGGAATGCATCGATATTCAAACACAAGTCGCGTATTTAAGCTCTACTGGCAATTTGCACTGCGCTGTTTATGTTTCATGTTACCTAAACTCTTAAACGTGCTTATTAATGTCAATACAACGATATTTAAACGCTTTAAATGATATTACAGCCAAAAGGACGCGGATACATGCATGACAAGGTGCTTTTGTCCCAAACCATCAGCAACGACCTTGCAGTCAGCCTCCTTTTCTGCAAGGTCTTTGGAGACGTTGCGCATTACGCATTCGCATGCTTCAAGGAATAATAAACGATTCCAGTACAAGACCTTCGTAATGCACAGAACGCATTACATAACGTGCAAAATCTACATGCATTTTTGTAATGACGCGTCATTTATCATCGGACGCGCGCTCCACATTCCATCATATTTACTGCCAGCCAGCGTGACATAACACAACACATCACCGAGCACATTTGTCGTCATACCACGACTGTAACGGTTTAAGCGAATATAAACAAATTCCTCCGTTGCAGAGAATGCGCTTTAATGCCGTTACGTCATTATTAATGCAGCTGAGGGGGTTGGCTTTGTCCTCGCGTCTGAATCGGATTTGAACTCGTGTCCTTGTTTCTAAATATTTTGCACCAGGTAGACGCAACCATGCCTTTCGGTAACACTCACAATCAGCTGAAGATGAACTACACCGCTGAGCAGGAGTATCCCGACCTCAGCAAGCACAACAACCACATGGCGAAGGTGCTGACGCTCGAGATGTACGCAAACCTCCGGGACAAACAAACCCCCAGCGGATTTACATTGGATGACGTCATTCAAACCGGAGTTGACAACCCAGGTAAATGACCTAACGTTACGTTCGTTCAAAATAGAAGTGCACCCGCGTTTCAGATGGAGTTGGGGTCCAGGGGGATCAAATGTAGAAGAAACTGATTTGCTAATGAGTTTTGCGGCTTTTTAGTCCATAGCTGCGTCTCATTTCGGAAGCTGAATACGTCATCGGTGCAGTCTGCATTGAGAAACGTAAGAAAGTAGTAGTATTTTACACCTCACAGGGAATAACTGTCACCTTAAGACATCTTTCATGACGCATACAGCTTCCGAAATAAGACGCTACTAATGTATGTTAGCTCTGAGCTCTTCTAAATACTAGTTTGCGTTTGAATACCAATAAACATGTGCTGTACTTTTAGCAGAATGTACCTAATGCGGAAATAAGAGTCCTAAAATATTGATGACTCATCCTGCACTACTCTATTTTTGACCAATCACATGCGCTCTAGAATGAGCGTGTCCCTCCCCCTAATAACTATAAAGTTTTATTTTTATTCGCCAAGATATCACAAGTCTACTATGAATGACGAACAAAAATGCACATTTTTACTCAATGTAGTACATGTAATTAGTCGTTTTCATGATTAGTTACAAAAATATGGTTTCTTGACTAATAAAATTTAAAAAGGCTGAACTGGTTATATTTTAAAGTTCTTTGAAGATGAAATGGCTTGAATATGTTTTTACTTGGTTGGTCTTTGAAAAAGAAATCAAACAAGTATCCTGGCTGTGCTGTAATGAAGCTGTTTGCCAACAACGGGTATAATCTGGTGGGTCTCTAAACACTTTGCTAGTAATGTATTAACCCATTTATGTAAAAGACAAAAATAACTTTGAATATCAGTTTTGCATCTCCACTATAGAGTCTGTGGATTCGTAAGCATTAAAGTGCTTACGAAAAGCATGCATTTGCTTTCCATTTTCCACTTACCCTAATAGTAATATTCAAAGCTTTTTAGGGCTGAATGTGTGAAAAATGAGCAGGCACTGAACCTAGTTGCGTCTACCGTACTGACGTTTTGATTTACATCCATGATTTGCATCATGCTGGCTTTATTTATTGATTGATTTATTTTCCCCCATGCATTTGCTGTGAAAGTTGCAATGATAGTCTAAGGTGTTATAGCCTAACAAAAGAGGAATTGTCGTCTTGAATCTCATGACTGCTGCAAGACCAAACCATGCAATGGCAAATATGCCGCGTGGCTATATTAAGCTGTTTGCCGTTAGTGTGAAAGCTTTTAGAAATTCATTTTGTCACCACTGCATATTGAAGCACTGCTGATCTTTTGCGTTTCAGGGCATCCTTTCATCATGACGGTGGGCTGCGTTGCTGGAGATGAGGAGACGTATGAAGTGTTCAAAGATCTCCTGGACCCCGTCATTGAGGACCGCCATGGGGGATACAAACCCACAGACAAACACAAGACTGACCTGAACCCAGACAACCTCCAGGTACGCCGTGCATCTAATTGGGCTTAATGTTTTAAAATAGTCGGCTGTTAATTTGGTGCTGCTTTTAATAGGGCGGAGACGACCTTGACCCCAACTACGTTCTGAGCTCCAGAGTGCGAACTGGCAGGAGCATCCGTGGTTTCTGCCTCCCTCCTCACTGCAGCCGTGGAGAGAGACGGGGCATCGAGGGCCTGTCTGTTGAGGGTGAGCTCGTCTAGGCATCTGTTTTCGTAGGACGTACAATTGGTCATTCAAGAGGAGTGGGAGGGATCGAGTGATTGAAGCAGCTACTCTGTAATGATGCGGTTGTGTTGTGGTTTTCACAGCTTTGGGAGCCCTTGATGGCGATCTTAAAGGAAAGTACTATGCCCTCAAGGACATGACGGAGGAGGAGCAGCAGCAGCTGATTGATGACCACTTCCTATTTGATAAGCCTGTGTCCCCACTGCTCCTGGCCTCTGGGATGGCCCGTGACTGGCCTGATGCCAGAGGGATCTGGTGAGTGAGAGCGGCCTTTTGGGTCCATTCTCTTCATTAAAAGGAATATTGGACTAACTTCCTAACTTGCTAAATGGATACATTTAGGTGCTGTGTTAATACTTGGTGGTGGTGGTGGTGGTAGTTATTATTATTATTATTATTATTATTATTATTATTATTATTATTATTATTATTATTATTATTAAGGATTGTATGCATTTTCTTAATTGCATGCATCTCATTTAATTATTTATTTTATTTATTCATTTTATTCATTTCATTCTTGAATTGCGTTTATAATTTTATTTTATTTTTTATTTTATTTTTTTCCTGTATGGATTATTATTATTATTATTATTATTATTATTATTATTATTATTATTATTATTATTATAAAAATGGTATGCATTGTATTTTATACTTTTCTCTGTATGGCTATTAATTTAATTAATTTAATTAATCAACTTTATTTATTGGGTAATTCCATTAAGCTTTATATGAAGAGTAATGTTGGTGCATATGTTTTGTACCTTTTATATATTGTATAGTATGCATTTAGGGTACATTTTTAATATATTATAAAATATATTAAAAATATACATTTTAAAATATAAATGCTTTAATAATAGTAATAATAGTAGTAGTAGTAGTAGTAGTTGTTGTTGTTTTTATTAATAATAATAATAATAATAATAATAATAATAATAATTGTTATTTGTTATTGTTGTTATTATTATTATTATTATTATTATTATTATTATTATTATTATTATTAACAATAACAATATTAAAATATGTACTCCGTAAGATCTTTACTTGATATGAAAATGGCCATGTTGGTGTTGAGATTTTATAGTTTGCATTGTTTTATAAAACATTGCATTTTATTTTATTTTTATTTTATTTTTTTGTATGTATTTGTATGTATTGCATTTTAAATCAAATGAGTAAAATCTTTTTTTTTTTTTTTTTTTTTTTTTTTTTTTTTTAAATGCTTTATAGGCACAACGACAACAAGACATTTCTGGTCTGGGTAAATGAGGAGGACCACCTTCGTGTTATTTCCATGCAGAAAGGTGGCAACATGAAGGAAGTCTTCACTCGCTTCTGCACAGGCCTCACAAAGGTTGGTTTTCAATCTGTCTGAGACCTTCAGCATTGCCAGCAGCACACACTGTTAAATCCTAACCCGCTTGTTTTGCAGATTGAGGAGTTGTTCAAAGAGAAGGGCCACGAGTTCATGTGGAACGAGCACTTGGGCTATGTCCTAACCTGCCCCTCCAACTTGGGCACAGGGTTGCGTGGTGGTGTTCATGTCAAACTTCCCAACCTGAGCAAGCACGAGAAGTTTGGCGAGATCCTCAAACGACTGAGGCTCCAAAAGCGTGGAACAGGTATACGTTCGCCTGAGCCATTAAACCGTTCTGTTACCAGTGCAGGATGTAATCTCAAGTACTAAATTTGCTCTCATCTCCAGGTGGAGTTGACACTGCTGCAGTAGGCGGTGTCTTTGACATCTCCAACGCAGACCGTCTGGGCTTCTCTGAGGTTGAGCTGGTTCAGATGGTGGTGGATGGAGTTAAGCTGCTTGTAGATATGGAGAAATGCCTGGAGGCAGGCCAGTCAATCGACGACCTTATGCCTGAGCAGAAGTGAACACTTCATGACTCCTAACTTAACTCCTTCCCTGCCTCCACCAGTCCTCCTTTCCTCCAGTACCAATAATCTTAACTACATCAAGGAACATACACTCCACCCAAACGGTAGTGGCACTAAAGTTAGACGAGTCTTCCATCAGTGTGAAGGATTTTGTATCTCAAACGTCCTGCAATGTTGAAGATGGAGCTTAACACCAGAAATAAAGTCTCTTTGGCCCATGGAGTTTTCTGTGTGCATGTGTCATTGCTAAAAGATCAACTGAATTTGTTTGCTGTGGCTTTCAATCCATCACTTCATTTACTTCTGTTCTCCATTTGTCCAGTTGATGGAAACAAAGGCTTTATTTTTAAAGGCTTATTTAATATCTACAGACCTTTTAAATGCACTTTTAATTTGGTGGTGTTTATAACCTATAGGATGATCTCTGTACTTTAAGGTTATTTGATAGGTGGACAAACAAGGTCATTATTTGCTTCTTTTTTTTTTTTTTTTTTTTTTTTTTTTCTTCTCCAGAAAGACTGTAGTTATCCTCGCGTTTTACACTTGCAGAATATTCTAGTCTTTTCTACTATGTCTTGATTGTTATTATTTATTTATTTATTTTTTTTTTTATCTTTTTATAAAAGCGTAGGCGTTGTTTAAAGATGTCGAACCGGTCTAGTACTGCCACCTTAAGGCCACAATGGGACACACACAAAAGCCCTATAATTGTATTTATTACGCTTGTTTTCGTTTCTTTTTTTTTTTTAAAATGCTGCCTTTATTTTAAGCTGAGAAAACACCTATTTTGCGGACAGCATGAGTTCAACTTACCTTATAAACATTCATTATAGTAGTTCACAGGTGTTTAGTCAACGCTGACCGGCGAAGAAGGAAATTCAATAACTTACTTGTCTCAGAGACGTTTATACAATAAAGGTAAACACTTTTAGCTATTTTATTACTTAGTTTTACGTAGTTAGTTGACACTTCCAACATTGAAACATCCCAGCAGTCTCTGTAAAATAAAAACCCTTATCCAGTAATGACAAACGACTGTGATTGGTTAAGCCTTGAAGCGAAGAGAAAAGTAACAAGCACAAAGTGACCAGTGAAGCCAACTAATTTTCAAGGAAACTTACTATTTGTTGCTAAAAGTTGCTAAATGTTGTGACGTCATTACGTAATCACGACACAAAATATATTTTATACGGAAAAAAATGTTAATAAATGCATAATAATAAATAAATGCATATTTAAACTGTATTTTTAAATATAACACTGAATAATTTTACACTTAGACATTTTTGAATGATTACAATTTAAGTTTTTTTTTTATTATTAGCTACTAAACTAGTGAAACTACACATTTTGAACAATTATATAGTTTTAAGCAGTGTATTAGTAGTTAGTATGCTACACTCTAAAGTCTGGAAAAATCGGGCACAACCTACTATGTTAATATGAAGGAATTTTACTTATTAATTTTTTAAAACCTGCATTTTAAATGACGTATTGTATTTTGCATTTTCGGGTTACAGTTACAATTTGGTACTAGCACCTTTTTTTATTTTTCTAGATATTTTTCTAGATAAGTAAGCTACTACAAGGTGTATCATGATTCATGAATGAAATTATTATTACTAAATATAACAACTTAATTCACGTGTTGTGTGAACTGCTAGGCATCTTTGGTTTCCTCTTTTTGTGGACTTATAGATTCAATATAGATTGAAAATGTGTGCCTTTTCATCCTTCACCAAAAGTCGCTAAGGTTGCCAGATAAATGTTAAAAATAGCTAAATTTGTTGCTAGGTGCTTTTGGAAGAAAAATTTGCTAGGGTAGTCTGAAAAGTTGCTAAATTTAGCAACAAAATTGGCAAAGTTGGCAACAACAACACCGTCACAACAACTGCGATGATCTGAATGATAACGGATCTTTCGTTATTAAATTTAAAATACACTTGAAGAATCTGTAAGATTAGATGGACAGTTAAAGTGGATTGTGTCTTTCAAGACTTACTTCAAAAAATTCTAAACTTGGGTCTTTGTCAAGCAAGTAAATTAATCTTTGCTCTAAACATATTGCTCTATTTCTGTCTCTATCTTTATATCTCGTTATTTCTCTATATAATATAATAGCGAGATCGATAGTGTTACCTCAGTGCATTGCTGAAGTTAACGTGCACCAAATATAGCGCTTTTTTTTTTTTTTTTTTTTTTTTTTTAGAGTTAAAGGACTTTTAACTCGTCTTACCTCAATATAGCCACCTTTTTTCAGGTAAGAGTGGGCGCGGCCATTTGTACGTTTTATGTGTCTGGCTTCCGGTCTCACCGGCGTACAAAACAGCTCATTTTACTGCTTGATATTGCAAATTGGCGTGTCTTATATTATTTTAAAGTATTATCTTAGTTATGAGCACACTGGTTGGTAATGCGAGCAGTTTTACCGTTTACTGCACGTTGATATTATTCTTATTTCCCTATAGTGGCTAATGAGCCGGAAGTCTCACCCACAGGCTTACAGAAAGGTAGATATTTTCTCTTTGCTGTAAGTTGGCTTTTTTTAGGCCACTGAAAGACCACTGAGGATGTGGTTAAAATCAACTTACCAAGTAAACACAGACTGAGCAATGAGTAGAACACAAAAGTAGACATGATTTCCTGCTACGACTCATTTCTTTTTATTGTGCACATGTATAGAACACAAGGTGCGAGTCACTGTATTTCACAGAAGCCCACACGGGCAGTTTAGTCTAACAGCACTGAGTCAAGCATGTCTCCTCTCCTGTCCTCATCACAGTATTTACAAGGTTAAACTCCACAATAAAGCTCTTCACTGCCTTTACGGCAGAATATAAAAATCATTTCACATGACTAAAAACTGGAGTGGAGTGGAATGGGCTGGTATAATATAAAGAAACATTTAAAACCAAAAAAAAGCTTAAAATAAATGTAAAAGCAGAGAACATTGTCAGCTGAATTCATCAGAGCATTAAAAAAACGCATAGTGTCAGTTCCTGTAAGCTAAATACTTACTGATTTTATAATGGTTCTGATGGTTCATCTCAATCTTTCTAACACTTAACATACACTCTTTAAAACACTCCTTGAAAACTCCTCAGCTCTTCACACTTTGTATGATGCTCACTGCAATGAAAAATCACACCCATACATAAATCTCACACTCTCACTTATATGCACCTTTAATCATATACATGCCCATCGGTATATGGGATTCCTCAGTCGTAGATCAGAATAATTGTTCTATGCAAACTATGTATATTTTGTTCTCTGCTCTCATATACTTCCAGTTTATACTCTTGTTTTTGTAGACGAGCTATAAAATTCACACTCAAGTCTTTTGATTTAATCTTACATAATGTCAGCTCTCATTCTTCCAGTTCAAAGTATACAGAATCTCTGACAAAGAGCACTGCCTGCCCTGGTCTTCTCAGCAAAGCAACTACAAATAAAGAAAAGCTCTCGTCAAAGTGATTAGTGCTTGATCCCCAAGGTGTGATGTACAGCTATAATACATTTTACATGGATACAAGATAGCATGTGAGGAGTGGAGTGGGAGATACGGAGACCTGGTAGCTGAGCTGATGGGGGCAGACCGAGAAACCTGAGGCTGCTTGTTTGGCCTGGCGTTCGCTGGAGAGTGTGTTTGAGTAGTGCGCTTAATTGTGCCTCCAGGTTCAGGGTTTAGCAGCTTCACCCCTTCTGTGGTCCAAGTGGCACATAGAGGTGTGAGATGGAGGTTTGACACCTCGAGACATCAGTCTAGTCGGTCACCCGTGACAGAGTTACGCCAGAGACCTCTGACGTGGTTTTATTCTGGGGTAAAGCTACAAAGAAACAAAAAGACACGTAACGATTACTATCATTTTATAATATTAGAATGATTTCTGAAGGATCATGTGGCACTGAAGACTGGAGTAATGATGCTGAAAATTCATCTTTGCATCACATGCATAAATTATGTTTTAAAATATACTCTACTGCTATATGTGCACCTACCCCTAGTAGATTCCGTGGCACATAGCCCTCTTTGTCATTGAGTTTACTCCACCACCACTCTGTCTCGGTATCGTCTTTTCTGCGTAGGACAGTAATGGCGTCCCCCTCCTGAAAGGAAAGCTCATCTGCGCTCTGAGCCTCATATTCCCACAGCGCGTACACAACTCCCTTATTCATCACTCCCAACTTTTCCTGCACACCTGTAAACACACACAGAGAAAAAGGTTTTAATAATGCATGGAAATATCTAATTTGGTATGATATTATAGCATTAACATGAACACCACATAGAAGTACTAAAAGCACGGAATAATATTATTGATCAATGTACATTAAGTTTTTAAAAGTTTTGGTTGGTAAATCCAAAATTCCTGGCTAAAATTTTGGATTTTGCTAATATTTTTTTCTGAAGAAAGACAGACATGTATAGTGATGAAAGCCAAAATATAAAAATGTCATGGATGAAAATTTACCAAGTAATCCACTATTTTGTAGAGAGGGTCAAAATGGCAATTTTCACCTGAGACTCAGAGCCAATCATAATGTTATTTTTACACAGAGATTGGTAGCTCTGTTAGTAAAATCTATTGACTTGAGCAATCTTTGTTGCATTAATTGCCAATGGTGACCATTCAAAAATGAGGAAACAGCATGTTTCAAGTTTTTCTCCAAAGTTTGCATGCCTATAACTCGAAAAGTATTAAATATATCTTAATGCCTGTTTAGATGTTGGGTCTTAAACTTTCCTTTTGGCATCTTCACTTTTAAGGCTCTGTATGGTTCAGTTCCAGAGATATTGGAATTTCAATATGGCTGCAGGAGTAAACCGTTAAAATGTACACATTTTCAGTGGTCAAAAACGAAGGTAATGTGCTTCAGCTTGACCATTTAAGTGCATTTTTAGCATATAGACGGGTATGTTCAATCCGGTTGTTTTGACAGAGAGAAACAATATGCATTCCTAGTTTAAACATTACTTATTCTTCAGACATTCAGCTTTAAATACAATAAGTATCAGTTCAATACAAAGTGACCAACATTTGGTTTTCAACCACTAAAAAAAGGGTTATATTAACAATCTGGACATGTAGCCTTATTGAGGTCCACATATCTCTGGGACCGAATGATGAAGATTCCAAAAGAAAAGTTTATTAAGAACTAGAATCTAAAATCATATTATAATATATTTAATACTTCTTCAGTTATAGGCATGCAAACTTTGGAAAAGGACTAATTATGGCACTCAGGCATGTTCAATGCAATAGTTTTGACAGAAACAAACAAGATACATTTCTAGCTTCAACATTATTTGTTCTTCAGACATTCCTCTATAAGGGAAAAGAAGTATCATATTTTTGCAAACTGACCCACATTTGGTTTTTGACCACTGAAAATGTGTACAATTTAACGATTTACTTCTGGAGCCATATTGAAATTCCAATATCTCTGGAAATGAACCATAAAGGACCTTAAAAATTAAAATCGCAAAAGGAAAGTTTGTTAAGACCCAATATCTAAAAGGGAATTATGATATCTTTAATACTTCTTGAGTTACAGGCATGCAAACTTTGGAGAAAGAACTTAAAAAAAAAAAAAAAAAAAAGTGCTGTTTTCCCGTTTTTGAATGGTCACAATTGGCACATAATGCAACAAAGATTGCTAAAGACTACAGAGTTTACTTACAGACCTACCAATCTCTGCATACAAATAACATCATGATGTTGCCATCTTTCTAAAGTCATTTTTACCCCCTGTAATTTTGCTCTGAATCTCAGGAGAAAAAAATTGCCATTTTGACTCCCCTCTACTAAATTGTGGATTACTTCATAAATATTCATCCATGACATTTCATATTTTGGCTTTCATCACTACATGTTTATTTTTCTTTAGAAAAAATATGATAAAAATCAAAGGGGAGGTTTCTGAAATTTGGTTGATTTGACACAGAATGATTCTAATATATTTTTAAATGTAATTTATTCCTGCAATGGTAAAGCTGAATTTTGAACTGTCTTCAGTGTCACATGATCATCTTTCTAATATGCTGATTTGCTGCTCAAGAAACATTTATTGTCAGTAAAAAGTCAGTTGAGCTGCTTAATATTTCTGTAGACAATCTGATTCAAAAGCTCGAAAGAACAGCATTTATTTGAAATAGAATTTTCTGTAAATTATGAATGACTTTACTGTTAAGTTTTATACATTTAATATGTCCTGAATAAAAGCATCTATTTCTTAAAAAAAAAAAAAACCTGAAAGTGATGGGAGTTTTTTTTTTTTTTTTTTTTAAATCTTTGACTCAAGTGATTCCTGTTTCTAAGTGCTCTAAACTCTGTTCTCTGAGGACATCTGCTGGTTAAAGCAGTGTAAATGCAATGAGAACAACAAAAACGTTCAATGACATTTTCTGCAAACAAATCTATAATATCAGAAGATATCTGTATATGTAGCCGTTTACTTCTAAATAGTTTTTTAATGTAAAAATCTTGATATCATTTTAATTGTACCTCAGAGAACAGTGCAAATTAATAAAAAAAGGCAGTTCATAACCCCTTTAAGTGAGACTTGAGTCTCCAAATTTGTAGATTTAGATATTTCCCATACGATTCTCAAAATGGATGGTATGAGGGGACAAATAATCATTCTGAGGCCCCACAGAGCAAAAGAAAGGCACTCTTACCATAGAGAAACTGTGAGCACTGTATGTAACCCTCCTCCATCTCCTCACATTTGTCTGCTGCCGTCTCCACATCGCTGATGGTGGTAGCAAAGATGGCAGCACCAGACTCCACCAGCAGCTTACACAGGTGCACGCTGTTACAGGAGGCGGCACAATGCAAGGGCGTCCTACACATACAGTCACATGTCAGTGAAGTCCGTCTACTCTACACCTCTTTGGACAGACTAATCAATGTCTTTCAGAAATTGAAAGAGTCAAGAAAGTGTCCTCACCAGCCATCACTGTCAGCTGCATTCACATTAACACCAAAGTCCAGCAGGAACTTGACGATGTGGTGGTGTCCGGCACACACTGCATTATGGAGGGGTGTGATGCCCTCATCATTAGGGGTACTGGGATTGTCAACCTATGAAATGAGAGGAATTAAAAAAGAATTTGTTGATAAAAATGGGCAAAATAAAGCAGTGTGTAAAGTGTGTTCACATGGCATACACTACCAGTCAAAAGTTTTTGAACAGATCAAAGCAAAAAGTAACAGTACAGCAAAAACAGTAAAATTTTAAAATACTATTTATTTAAATTAGCCTTTTTTTTATTATTATTTGAATGTATATTAAATAGCAATTTATTCCTGTGATCAAAGATAAATTTCCAGCATCATTACTCCAGTCTTCAGTGTATTTAAAACAGCTGAGTACATTTTTTGTTTGTTTGTTTTTGGAAAATAAAGTAAAGAGATGAATACTTTTATTCAGCAAAGATGTTTTAAATTGATCAAAAGTGATGGTAAGGACATTTATAATGTTACAAGAGATAAATGCTGTTCTTCTGAACTTTCTATTCATCAAAGAAACCTGAAACTGAAATTCTACTCAGCTGTTTTCAACATAATAATAATAAATGTTTTTTGAGAAAAAATTCAGAATATTAGAATGATTTCTGAAGGATCATGTGACGCTAAAAATTCAGCTTTGAAATCACAGGAATAAATTACATTTTAAAATATATTCAAATAGAAATCAGTTATTTTAAAAAGTAAAAATATTTCAACATTTTACTGTTTTTGCTGTACCTCAGATCAAATAAATGCAGGCTTGGTGAGCAGAAGATGACTAAAACATTAAAAATCTTACAGTTCAAAAACTTTTTACTGGTAGTGTACATGTTATTGTTAGTGTTACATGTTACATGTTAGTGTACATGCACACCTCATAGATTATCCTTTGTACAAGGTCGAACTCGCCCTCCAGTGAGGCATCCAGCAGCAGAGCAAGTGGGTTGAACTTCACTCTAAGGCCGTGACCCGTCCGCTCCGAGTCGGGTTTCTTTAGGTTAGTGCGTTTGCCCTGTTGAGAACATGGACTGTTAGGCTTTGTTCACACAGCACAGTCTGCTTTGCTTTTCAAATCTGCTCTTTAGAAATGAATGTCCACACTGTTGCAAGCAATATCTGATTGGCTTGTTCAGACAGTGGCTGATGTTTACATGCAACTAAATAATGCATTACTAATTGGATTGACGACTCATTTAGATTTAAAAGCCTTCATGTAAACACCTTAATCGATCCGACTCAGCTCGATCTGAAACAAATTTAAAAATTTACGTGAAAATGAAATCTAAATGGATTTAAAACCTAAAAATGATTACTATACAAGTGCAAGGTTTGAGTTTGTGCAAGGCTGTGTATCAGTAGACTGACCGTAGGCTGAGATGAGGGACAGATGTCTGCTTCTTCAGGAGTGCTGGCCTCGGCTACAGGACTCGGCAAAATCGTTAACATTTCAGCAGGATTATTGTTATCGTCTTCTGACAATTCTGGTGCTGGAGGGGTCAGCGTCTCAGCTGCTTCCTCTGGGGGCTCATTATCATTGGCATCACCTTGCGGGACAATATCCTCAGCAACAGCGCCCTCCGAGGGCACGATGGGTGTTTCTGAAGATGGATTCCCATTGTCTGCATCAAAGAGCATTTCACCTGTGGCTACAGAGGGCTGGTAGAATGGAGTCACTCCTCCACTTCCACTCACGCCGGCCATTCCTCCCTCCATCCCTCCAGCCAAGGTGTTGAACCGCTGATAGAGAAGTTTCTGGATGTTGGGCCCATTGGGACCCTCTGGTTCTGTAATGGAGCTGCGTTTCTTAAGAGGTCGTGGAGCATTGGCCAGTTTCTTGCGCAAGGCCTCCAACTCAGCATCACTCTGGTAGCGCATAGGGGAGTGCACCATGGGTGTGAGTTTAGTGGGGCTGAGAGGTCGCGGGATGTGGTCGACGTTGGGTGGGGGTGGTTCAGGTACGCCCATGATTTGACCGTCAAGCTCAAACTCAACATCCAACATGTCTCCTCCTGGACCCTGGAGGGCAGGAAAGGCCCCAGAGCCCCCAAAAGGTAAGGGAGAGGGGGGGCGTAGAGCTGGGAGGAAGGAGTGGCTTACCATATACTGCAGAGAGAAAGAAGAAAATACTCAATTATACTGTATTCACAAATAAAACATCATTCACATTAATGCATCTGTCTGTTTTTTTAATTATTTTTCTGTTTACTGCTGCAATGTTTCTAGCTGCTTTATTTGCCATTCTTGCTGTGAGCGTCGCATTTTTAAAGATGCTGCGTCACGTTAAAAAGCAGTGTGACGCACCTGCATTCTGGTTTTAAAAACACAAGAAGCTTTCTATATGAACATGGACTATAAAAATACAATTTTTTTTTCATATTCATACTGAATGAATAATACAGATCCTAGAACCCTAAGAACCTCCTTTTACTCTATGCTTAGTTATTCATACCTATACTTCTTTATAGGCGTATGTAGACCTTTTCTATACTATAGTTCACATGGGTGTTTATTAAAGAAGTGCTCATTAATCTCGAATTTTATAATGTTTACCCATTATTATAATAACAGTTTTACACCAAAAATTGCACTTAAAGCTGACCTGAGTTGGTATTTGCAGAGCAGTATTTGGTTATGTTGATTATTTTCATCTGTTGAACTGCAGTTAAAAATACACACACACACACATTTTTAAATAGCCTGTTTCTGCCACAGAACAAAAAATTTTAAAAAAGGTAACTGCGACTTTTTCATCTCACAATTCTGACTTTTTTCTTTCAATTGCAAGTTTACATCTCGCAATTCTGACTTTTCTCAGAACTACGTAATACAAACTTGCAATTCTGACTTGTTCCTTAGAATCGTGGTAGAAACTCAAAATTGTGAGCTAAAAAGATTAGTCCTGAGGGGAAAAATAACCAATATGTTCTCAGAATTGAGTTTACATCTCAAAAATCTGACTTAACTCACAATTGCATTACAAGGTCGGAAAGATATGAAAAAAACTCAGAATTGTAAGTTTACACGAGAAAAAAAAAACTCATAAAGTGTAATAAAATAAAGTCAGAAATAAAGTCATAGAAATAAAGTTAAAGACTTTATTTCTGATTTAGTTATTTTCCTCACAATTGTGAGTTTATATGACAATTCTGAGAAAAAAAAAAAAAGTCAGTACTGCGTTTAAAAAAAAAAAAAAAAAAAAAAATCACAATGCAGACTTAACTCGCAACTGCGAGTTTATAACACAATTCTGAAAATAAGTCAGAACTGCGTTTAAAAAAAAATAATAATAAAAAATTCAGAATTGCGAGTTTATATTACACAATACTGAAAAAAAAAGTCGAAACGAATTTGTATCGTGCAATTCTGAAAAAAGTGGCAGAAACGGAGTTTATTATTCCATAATACCAAACCCTGATGTAAACACTACGCCCTAAAGATGAGCACAAACTGCCAGTATAAGTAGTAAATTGCTGAAGTTTAATATTGTTTTTGATATTTACCTGCTTTGACAGCGGGCTTGATGTTCAGAGGGTAGTTCTTAGGGGCTGCTTGTTGTAGGTACATATGGTAGATGGAGCTCGAGTTCATGGTGGCTGGGCCTTTTCTGGGTGACTGTGGTCTGGAGCCCTTATCTGGGATGAACGGCCTTACCGCTACAGCCAGAGGAGGGTCTGGCCTCTCACCAGGGGGGAAAAAGGGTGGACTGGGTTGGAAGGTGGGACTGGGGGGCACAGAAATGCGCTGCTGGATCTGCTGAGAGGAAGAGCCGGTGGGCGCAGGGGGCACACGGGGCCAGGCCGGCTGCGGCGGTGGGTTAGCGGGTAGGCTCGGCACCGGCCTAAGAGGAACATCCTTGCGTCGGTCCAAAGAGCTGGTGGAACCAGAGTTGGCGGATGAGAGGGGGTGGCTGCTGGTATGGGCTCCGTATGGGGGAGGCTGAGGCTTATTGAGAGGAGGAGCTGAACCCATTTTACTGGCATCCTGTATTAAAAGGGGATATGGGAAAATCATGGTAAAATAGTGAGACAAGTCAGCAATTGATTTGTGTGTGCAGGTGTAAGTTAGACATACCTTGTCTCCAGGAGTGCCTGCAGGGGATGCTGTTTTACTGGTCGTGTCTGTTCCAGACTCCTTCCAGTCAGGTGGTTTGACTGATGTGTTGCTCTTGTTGAGGGTAGGCCAACCGGCATCATTTGCTGAAAATGGAAAAAAAGGGAGCATTACTACAACATCAGACATGACAGCAACCCTCACAATCCCATTTATTATTAGACCAGCATGACAAACTGCATTGCTAATATACTAGACATGACTTCTAAAGATGTCTAGGAATGTTCTTGAGTTAGGAGACAAAGTATAACAGCCTTGCATGTGAAAGTTGAAGGTGAACGTTTTAGGAGTAGAAAACGGCTACAAAACAGCTCAGATGACCCTAAATTTCAAGATAATGCAGTTCTGCAAAGTTTGCAACTGCATATCTTCAAAACTTCAAAGAGCTTAAAAATCAGTTCATATGAAACTCAAGCCAAATAGGAAGGCTGATTTAAGTTAGAAAAGTCAAACTGACTGAGCCACCACTCCACAGACTTGACTTTTCTGTGTATTGTGTTTGTATATTTTGTGTGAAGTCAACAAGTTAGCTGAATGTTAGAGAATGATGAAATGGAGCCAGTTTTTTAGTGTGTTTAAATGTACTGAGGAAGAGGTAGAGAGCCCAGTGAACCTTATCAGGGTAGAGTTTCTCATCCCAGCACACACATTCACTCTCACTCATGATACCTCACTCACACACAATCATATACACATTTACTCCCAAAAGGCAGGATCAGCAGCTTTTGACTATATTGAATTGCAGTAAAGAGCAAATAAACAGGGGTGAAGATAATTGACCAGACAGAAGGATCTAGTGTATCATTAAGGTTCTGTTGCTCATGAAAAGCGTATAATTTTGACTTCTGCCTTAAGCCATGTTTTGTCTGGAAAATTGCCCCTCTGCAATTTTTAAAAGTGGATATGACCTTCAACAGAATTACTCCTACTGCTTAGCAGATATAATAATCTCTGTAAGAGATCAATAGCAATAATAAGTTTGCTTAGAACAAGATACAGTTGAAAATGAAATTATTTAGAAATTTTTTGGAAAGAATTTAATATATTCTTTCAGCAAGCACATAATAAATTAAAAAAGGTGACAGTTTATAATGTTACAAAATATTTCCATTTCAAATAAATGCTGTCCTGAACATTAAATTCATTAACAAAAACCTGAAAAAATATTAGACATCTTGAGCACCAAATCAGTATATTAGAATGATTTCTGAAGGATCATGTGACACTGAAGACTGGAGTAATGATGCTAAAAATTCATCTTTGAACCACAGGGATAAATTACTTTGTAAAATATAAATGAATAAATGAATAGTTTTATTTAGTTTATTAAAGCACTAAATTCAAAAATCAAAAGTGACAGTAAAGACTTTTATGTTGTTACAAAATAAAATAAACTTGAAACAACTCAATTAAACTTTCTATTAATCAGAGTCCTAAATATATAAATGAATAATTTTATTTAGTATTGAAGCACTAAACTGATCAAAAGTGACAGTAAAGACTTTTGTTGTTACAAAACAAAATAAACTTCAAAAAGTCTTTTGCACTTTCTATTAATCAGTCCTAAATAAATAAATGAATAAATACATAAATGATTTTAAATAAATGAATAATTTTATTTAGTATTAAAGCACTAAACTGATCAAAAGTGACAGTAAAGACTTTTATGTTATTACAAAATAAAATGAAATAATATAAACTCTGTAAAACAATTCTATTGAACTTTTTATTAACCAGAGTCCAGAAATAAATAAGTAAATAAGTAAACTGATCAAAAGTGACAGTAAAGACTGATCTACTGAGTCCTGAAAATAAAATAACTAATTGTGTTTTTATTAGTTATATTATAATATTAGCTACATTATATCTATGAATCAAATAGTATAATATAAATATAGTTTCACATAGATCATGTTCTCCAGCATTATTTGAGATGATCCAAGGAACATTTTGAACTTCACTTGAAGCAAGAGAATCATATGGATGACTGTAACAAGTCACACACGCAAGACTTGGTCGAATGCTTTGATCCTGCTCACTACACTGAATAAGGTTCATAGGCCGTTCCTCCTGCCCTATATCAGACACCTTCCCACTCACGAGAAGCGCCGTCCAACCCTGCCGCAGAGCAGGTGACTGGGGGTGGAGCCCCAGGGCCTGGGCGGGGCTCTGGAGGGGGCGGAGCAATCGGGTCCACTATGATGTCTAAATCAGAGACCTTCCAGGGGCCGGGAGGCTTTCTCACTCCGTCTAATTCCCCCCCACAAATCCCACAACATCAAAGTACAGGGACAGGAAAGAGAAAAGAGAGACACACACACATACACGTATGCACAGCACAGAGCAGAAACGACACAAGAGGTTAGAAGTGAAAAAAAGAGAAATCAACTTCATGAACAAACAGCAATTGAAGAGAAGGAACCCACAGCAGGAAGAGATACAGGATACATGCTGTGGTCTTTAAGAGAAGTACCAAAATTTATGGACTTAGCAGATACTTATATCCTAAGTAAACTTCTCTGTAAGTATATATTTAATTAGCTTCTGCATTCCCTGGGAATCGAATCCATGACCTTTGCCCTGAGCTACAGGAATGATGTAGCATTAACTAAACAGCCCAAAGTATAGTTCAGTTTTAACTCACACACCAGGGAGTGAGCATGATGTAAATTTTGTCATGAGCATAGGCTTCCAGCCAAACTTTTTTAGTTGGTCCACAAGGTGGCAACACTAGCCTTGGCCATTGTTTCACAGTCAAAACAGCAATGAAAAAGCCAGGACAACAACAAACCACTTGAAGCTGCAACATCAAGACACGCCTGTGTTGATAAGCACTTATCTGAGTGAGTTAAGAGAGACCTGCAATTTTAGTTTTAAATAGAGAAGACATTCTATCACTCGTAACTTTGCTGTATGCATAGACTAAGCATTCACATCAAAACCCAAGTATACTTTGGGCTTTAGACACAAATTCATGCTTTCGAAACTGACTACCTCTGATCAAAGCATTGAGCATTGTGGATAAAGAGTTTATATATTGTGAATCTTGTATGCTAATTTACAATGTAGGATTTCAGTACACAGACAAAAAGGGTACCATTTATTTGGCACCATTTCATTCCAAATAAATGTTTGACGTTATCATGCAGACGTCAGTGGACTGACCTGATTTGGAGCGGGCGTGGTTGGCTGGGGTGTTAACACCCAGTGATTGAGGTTTGAGAGGTTCAGGGGGCACTACATAACCCTCCTGCCGGCCTGGCACCGGGACCTGGATGTAGGGTCCCACAGCAGCCACGCGGTTGGTGTTTCCGGGAGCCGGCTGTGGAGAGGGAGGACCGTTTACTCTATTCAGCTGCAGGAAGGGGGGAAAAAAGGGCAAAAAGGAAACAAAAGGGAAAAAAAGGTAATTAGCTTAGTTGAAATTCAAAATCTTTCACAAGCTCCAGATTTGGTCTCTAGACGTCTGAATGGTTTCTGAACAAGTTTGCTAAATAAATTTAAGAAACTCCTGGCCTTACTGGAAGGTTTTCTTTTTGACGTGCCTCAGCTTTTCTCTTGTATAGTCGATCTCTGAGTTCGTTGATACGCTTGTCCATCAGTGTCACCTCCATGTTTCTCTTATTCAGTAGCTCCTTCTGCTGCTGGAGTTTACTGTTCTGCTCCTGATTCAGCTTATTACGTATCTGATTGAGAAAAAAACACAGCAAAGTGATGATCAGTATTATCAATGATAAAATTACAGGCACATGCTAGTATTACAGACATGCACAGAATAATATACAATCAAGATCTATGCATATGACTGATTCCATGTTTCTATAAACAAATGTCATAAATTCAACAATTGTGAATTGATATTCAAATAATTATAGTAAAAACTACATGTAAAAAAATATATACATTTTAACTAGTTTTAATTGCCAAAAATGTTTTTTCCCCCTCAAACCCTATTTGTGGAAAGTGCCCAATTATCAACACCAGCAGAATTTTGTTGCAATATACAACAAAATATAAAAAAAACTGCACTATTAAAAGCAGTCAGGGTTCTATTATGGTGAAAAAGCACCACAACATATCTATAAAATAATAAAAGAAAATGAAAAAAAAAAATAAATAAATAAAAAAAATAAAATAAATGAGAAAAAATAAAATAAATAAAATAAAAAATAAGATAAATAAAAAGATAAAATTAGATAAAATTAAATCAATAAACATAAATCAAAGTATAAGATAAAATAAAATATAAAAATAAAGTCAGCAGCAAAATAAAATAATATCAGATAAATTAAAATGCAAAATAAAACAAACTAAATAAAATAAAATGAATGAGAAAAAATAAAATAAATTATATTTATATATTTTATATATATATATATATATATATATATATATATATATATATATATATATATATATATATATATATATATATATATATATATATATATATATACATATACATATACATATATATATATATATATATATATATATATATATATATATATATATATATAAAAAGTCGACAGCAAATAAATGAGATAAAATAAATGAAATGAGATCAAATAAAATAACAAATAAGATAAAATAAAATATAAAAAATAAAGCTGGCAGAAAAATAAAATAAATATTAAGTTGAGTGTGCGCTCATACCTGCAGCTCCTGATAGAGTTTGCGGAGCTCCAGGGCAGCGGTGCCGGTGACCTGACCCCCGAGGGTCTGCAGGCCATTTAGTTTGCCTCTCCTCAAGTCCTCCAGCTGCTGGCTGAGCTGATCCACCCTCAAGACGGCTGCCTGCAGCTCTGCCTGCTTCTCCTGGAAAAGCCCGCTGATGTGCTCGATCTCTGCGGCTAACAGACCACAGCAGAGTTACTTGTGGGCAGACTAGTGCACAAACACAGGCATGCACGAGCTAACATACTTTCACCATTACTATAGTATTTAATGTTTAATGACAATGTCATGTTTGGTTGCTGTACAACACATGTTGTACAGGAGCTCTTGCAAAAAGTGAAACTAGCAAGCTGAACAGATATATTCTATACAGTAAAACTGACTTTTATTGTATTAATTTCTCAACAATATGTGACCCTGGGCCACAAGGCTACACTTTTTTTTAAATTAAGATCTATACATCATATGAAATCTGAATAAATAAGCTTCATGTATAGTTTGTTATTATAGAACAACATTTGGCCAAGACGCAACTATTTGAAAATCTGTAATCTGAGGGTGCAAATCAAAATATTGAGAAAATCGCCATTAAATTTGACCAAATGAAGTTCTTAGCAATGCAGATTACTAAACAAAAATGAAGTTGATATATTTCCGGCAGGAAGTTTTCAAAATATCTTTATGGAACATGATCCTTACTTAATGATTTTTGGTAATTGATCATTTTGACCAATACAATGTATTTTTGGCTATTGCTACAAATATCCCCATGCTACTTAAGACTGGTTTTGCGGTCTAGGGTCATATATAATATGGACTAAATGGTGACACAACATGAATAAACCACCCAGCTGAGGGTGAAAACTAAAGAAAAATGAGAAAATCTTTATAGTTCTGCAATGAAGTACTAATAACAACCCACAAAAATCACATTTTAAACAGTCCTTAAAAGACTCATCTCTAGCAGCGTGGACAATCCCATCTGGAGTTGCGTGTGGGAGAAAATGGCATTATGCTAGATCATTACAATTCACAAACTACCACAGTCCTAATCCTGACCTTGTGGCATGTGTTTTTATATGTGCATGTGTTTGCAGTTGGAAGCTCAGTGCTGTCTCATGCAACCGCTTACATGAAACAATCTGGCTTAATACAGCCATATCACAATCGCCAGCAGTAACCAGTGCTTGATGAAAGCTGAAGTCAGTGGTTAAGCAAGTACTGTACATACACAGGTTGCCATTGATGACTTTGCTGTAGTCCACTTGGCCCCTCATGGCACGGATCTTCTTGAGTTTGGCTTCCTGACTCTCCACCCTCTCCTTTAACCTCTGTAGTTTCTCAGTCTCGGACACAGCCTGCTGCTGCCGTCGCTCCTGCTGCTTCAAATAGCGCAACCGTTGCTCCTACGGACAGAATACATACATGAGCATGCAAAAAGATCCAGGGAAAACATAAAACAGTAATGTTTTATAGACTTATGTATAAAAAGGCTGTAGGGTCAGTGCCATTACTTCAGTGGAGCATGGCCTGTTTAAGCCCGGGGCATCTGCAGTACCCTAACAGAGCAAGGTACATTCAGGACAACACGATACAGTCCTGACTTTGTGTCGAAATACTGCACTTAAACAAGATAGACAACCTAGTGATTTACTGTCAATGTCAAGCACAGAGACATTTGCTATTAAGAGCAACAGTAGTACCTTTGGGAAAAAAAAATTCTGCTTACAACGCTGACATATTGAGTAACTAAGTGAAAATAAAAGCAATTAGGCTCTTTGAGTCATTTCTTTCTCTATCTGCAGGGAGCGCAAACAGATGCAGCGAAATGGAAACAAGTGTTTCTGAGTGAGTGAGAAAACTAAAAATAGCACATGGTGGACTTTCAATGACTGGAGGCTCAGAGTCATCACAGCACATCGACTCACAGCAATATTAATCCAAACAGCTCTGTGTGTTCTCATTGGATCTGATCCTGGAACAGTCTGTAAGTGTGAGCAGTTCTAGATTCCACACGTCGCTCTTTGTTGAATGAAGAAAACAAAGCTATTTAGCGCTAGTATGGATGAAAATGCCTGCCTCGGCATACAAAGCATGTCAGAGTTGTTTGCTACATAATTGGCATTTTTGGTCCTCAGCCTGTGGTTCCCATGACTAACAGCCCTATAATGGTCAGAACAACCTGCTGTAATGACCTAAAAATGGCACTGAGGAAAACAAAGATGAGGTCAGTTACTTAAAACATTTAATAACAACGCTGCACAATGATAATAAAGAGCTTAAGCTGCTTCATAAACAAAGTTAGAGGTTTACCCAACAAGCAGCTGTGTTTTCAATAATTGCAGGGGAACTTAACCATTAATACCCAATTTTTTGTTTCTCAGAAAATGACTTAATTACAGTTATTTGCATACCATAATATGAACAAGCGGTGCAGTTCACTTGTGTATTGTTTTCACATAAAGATTATTTACACTGGGCCAGGTAAAATAAGACTGAGAAAATAAGTGCAATTACGAGTAAACACCCAGAAATGGTAAAGAATTAAATCACCACTACATCAGAAATTCAGCTGTCATCAGCTCTTCCTGTTTCTGCTTGTTTTTTATTGTTGCATTAACTCTATGGAAGCCATTTCCGCTACTGAATTAAAAATAAATAAATAAATTAATTAATTTTTAAAAAAAAAGGTAATTGCCATTTTTTCCTCAGAATTGAGATATAATAGACTTGCAATTCTGAAAACATCTATTTTTGCCCCTCTCACAATTTACAGTTCGGTACGTTTTCTTTCGAAAAAAGAAAGTTATGCCAGAGAAATTTCCTTGATTTTTAATTTTTTTCTTTAATGATTAAAATTATTATCATAAAGTATGATCTTGTTTTCTTTTTTTTTTTTAAACAACGCAGTGTGCCAAACAACAGTTGCATCTCAGATCAGCGGCAGGAGTCAGATTTCATTTATCATGTGAGGAGAGTGAGTCGAACTAAGGAGTGAGGCGGGAAAGACAAGAAGTTGGAGAAAGATTTAGTTTTGAAACAAAATACAAAAGCGCCTGCTTTAAAAATATTATAGACTTTGGAATGCCTTTTAACTTTTTTCATTTATCTAAGATGATTTCGGAAGCTTTTTTAACATCCGTTTCTTTTTTTTGATTCTACCGTGTTTTTCAGGTTTTTTTTATATTTAAACTTTAAGTTATTTGTTGTTTTATATTAGACCTGTAGCATGGTGTATTTGTATTCGTGTTGTTAATAAATTAAACATTTTGTGTTTAATATTAGTGAGTTTGTCACTGTTTTGTTGTCAGTTCAATCAACTGACATCGAATTGCAGCTAATTCGAAAGTGAAAGTAAAATGCGCACAGACATTTACAAGCTATTTAAAAGCGAATATAAGCAAATATACAACAAACTACCTCACCGTCACAACCCTACTGGAGTAGTGTATTTTTCTTTAAGGGTGGGAGGGGCAGACATCACCTTGCCCATTATGTCATTTGGGCTGCCTTGTTCTCTTTTGTGCTCTTTTATTTTCCAAATATAATAGGATTATTCCAACAAATCATGCGGTTTGCAATGCATACCAAACTGAAAGCCTCATCGCGGTTCAATATGAATACGTGTATCGTTTCACCCCTAGTTTTTATCTCTTTAAAGTTTTTATTCTGCCTTTATAAATCTAGTGCAATTTTGTCTTTGTTTCTCAGAACTGCAAATTTAAATCTAATAATTCTGACGTTTTTCCTCGCAATTGCATGTTTATATCTCACAGAATTGCGAATTGAAAACCCACAACTGTGAGAAATAAAGTCAGAATTGTAAGATAAAAACTTGCAATTATCATTTTTATTCTTTTATTCGGTGGCAGAAATAGGCTTCCATATTACTGAAGTACCTTTTCCAAAGATATAACGCTACTCTTTACCTGCTAGCTACTTAGACACCACAAAACTGCAAGCTTAGTTCTAGCTAGGACAAATGTGGATTGCTAAATAAAGAAATTATTTGCCCATTTCTGGTAAATACTACCATGCATTAAAAATATATAATCACTCTGCTTAAAGGTAAAAGAAAATGATACTCAACATCCACAAGACCCATGAGATCAAAATAGAAACCATTTCATTAAAATATTTGCATCTACAGTTTCAACTAGTTACAAAAAATGTTAGTTACATCATGCCAAAAATACAAATGACAAAATCCTGAGACCACTAGAAAAAATGATTTTGCAACATTTTCTAAAAGTAATAATATTAATGATAAATAATAAAGTAAAAAATTAACTGGCATTTTATTATCAACCTAAACACTTAAATATTCTGAAATTCTCTGAATAATAAAGCCAAAGTGCACAATTACACATTGACCAAAGATATGATCCTACTATCTGTAAATATCTGTACAGTGCACAACTGCAAGTTCAGCTTTATCTAGGATAAATGTAGACCAATGAACAACGAAAAAGCTAAAATCATTTGCCAATTTCTAGTAAATGCCACCATACAGTCAAAACAAATAGTCATTTTGCTTAAAAGCTAAAGAAAACATCCACAACAGCAATAAAATTAAAAAAAAGAAACCATGCCATTTCAATGCCAGTGAATTAATTAATGCCAATGTTTGATTTAGAAGCAAATTCTAACTGGAGGAAATATTTGTGTCTAGTCCCCCACACAGATGAAAACAATGATCTATAAAAAGATGCCCATCAAAGGACACATCTGAGTGTGTTACCTTAGCGACAAGCATCTGTTGCTGGGCCTCAATTTGCTGCTGCTGACGAGTGGCCATCTCCTGCAGCTCTGAGAGAGTGAGCTCCACACGAGGGTTTCCCACCTACACACGCAGAGGGAGAGGGAGAGGCAGAGGGAGAGAGAGAGAGAGAGAGAGAGAGAGAGAGAGAGAGAGAGAGAGAGAGAGAGAGAGAAAAAGGAGGGGCAGTCAGGCCAAAAACTCAATACATGCACACAAACAAGGATTCAAAGATGACTGGTTTAATTCTACAGTCATAAATGACACAGAAGACTGTGAGAAACAGACACAACAGTGTATCTGCAGGGCTCACTGTAGTGAGAGCAGGGTGTGAAATGACCTGTGGCCAAGTAAACACTTGGAGCTTAATTATAGCAGGAGTGCTAATGTTAAGCTCATGGGGAAAAGGAATGGTGACGCTTTTAGCCGAAAGGGTCTAAAACAGGCCTGTGCCAGAGATGCATCCCAGAATCCCACTCTGTCACTCTGCATTCTGGAAGATAAGAGCAAGTTGTCCGTCACCGCGGCTGTCGCCAGGGTGTCGCCATGGCAGCAGAGCAGAACTGCCGTGTAGCGAAGATTAAAGGCACCAAAATACTCAGATGGCAATTGGCGTGATAGACTGCCATTTGGAGCAATCAAGCAGAACCGAGGTCGATTCAAGATGGCACGGTACATGATGTGAACATGGAATAGAAAACGCAGTTATGAAATAGAAAGTAGTAGTGTAGGATGACTCACTTACACCTGAAGCAGAACAACTTGGTACATGCTGTGCAAAAGTCCCCCTTGAAATTTAAATCTTCTATTGTCTGTGGCAACATAGCAATGCTTCCATTTGCTAAAAAGCCAGCCGTCTGTTTTGTCTCTGGGCTGTCCTAAGCAAAAGCCATACCAGTGCACTCACACAGTGTTTAAGGTTGAAGCTGGGTCGGTCATTAAGGTTATGTAAGGACTAGGGGCAATCAGGCATATCAGGTGGTGTCAACTTTGTTCATCAATTTTGCCAACATGTTAACTACATGTCAAAAGTTACACATTTGCAGACATTTAATTACCAACCTAGAAACTCAAATATTTCAAGTTTCAGAATTACACTATTACAATTTATTTTCAATTGTAAAAAACAACAACAACAACAACAACAACAACAACAACAACAACTATGCACTACTTTTGAAAAGTACCAAAAATAGAAAACAGTAACATTGTAAAATATAATATAATAATAACAATAACAAATGTAATTTATTCCTGTGCTGACAAAGCTGAATTTTCAGCATCATCACAACCAACCTTCAGTGTCACATAATTCTTAATAATAATGTGCTGATTTGGTCCCAAGAAATATATCTTCTTATTATCAGTGTTCAAAACTATGGAAGCCTGTTCCCACCAAAAAAATGAATAATTAAAAACAAATATATATTAAAAAAAAAAGATTATTGCGACTTTTTATCTCACAATTCCAACATTTTTTTTTTTGCAAGCTTCTCTCACAGTTCTGCCTTAACCCACAATTGCATCTTATAAAGTCAGAGTTGCAAGATATAAACTGGCAATTCTGAGAAAAAGTGTCAATTTCGAAATATAAAATCAGTTCTGAGAGAAAAAGTCACAATTCTGTGATATAAGCTTGCAATTCTGAGAAGTAGTGTTATAATTTCAAGATATAAACTTGTGATTGAGAAAAGAAGTCACAATTTGGAGATAAAGATCTCTTGAGATATAAACTTGCAGTACTGAGAAAAAAAATCTGAATTTCGATACGAACTCGCAAAAAGTCAAAATTTAGAGAAAAAAAAAGTCACAATTCTGAAATATAAATTTGCAATTGCATGTCAAAGTCAGAATTGCAAGATATAAACAAAATGCACAACTGAGAAAAAAGTTCCAATTTCGAGATATAAACTGTCTCACAATTCTGACTTTATAACTTGCAATTGCGAGTTTATATCTCAATTTTGAGAAAAAAAAAAAAAAAAAAAAAAGTCAGAAATGTGAGGAAAAAAGTCAGAATTGTAAGAATCGCAATTACCTTTTTTATTTTTTCATTCAATGGCTAAAACAGGCTTCCATACAATTGTGGAAAAAACAAAACAAAAAAACAATTGTGTTGCTTAATATTTTTGTGAAGACTGTGCTACACGTTTTCTAGAACGGAAAAATTTGTGACAGGAAGACAATGCTTGCAATAACTAGCTTTTCTCAATGACAAAATTTGCCACCCAACGGAGGTTAATATACTCTGCCACATCGATGCATCATGGAACAGAATTCAGTTGCAATCTATCAGCATTATTACTAACATTAACATGCATGAGAACACAGCATGAGAAAGATGCTGTGGTGATGTTTGTGGCGTGATATTGCCAGGTCACCTACAGCCTATGGCTACATCTATTCTTATCCAAGTTAATACCATGATCCATTTCCATAATTCATGGGTAGTATTTTTTCCACCATGATGTGATGGTTGAAAACATGTCTGTAATTACCTCATAGTGCATCAATGCTCATGTCTCAATTTCTTGTTTATGTTGATCTCTATGTGTCACATATAATTACAAAATTGAATCCAGATAACAGTAGTTTTTGCTATACGAGTATAGAGTTTAAATACAGTAACATCTGACATCATACAAAACAGTTTACTCCTCTTGTCAAGCTCACTTTTTGTACACAGAACCATGTTGCCACATAACAGACATAATACCATGTACAAACATATTCAACAACAGAGATGATTAATAATAATAATAATAATAATAATAATAATAATAATAATAATAATATTAATCATCATTTGACAGAAATTAACGCTTTTGTTCAGCAAGGATTAAAAAATGTTCAAAAGAGACATTCAAATAATATTTCAAATAAATGCTTTTGAACTTTCTAGAATCCTGGAAAAAAAAAATTACAACTGTTTTGAACATTTATAATAATAAATATTTCTGAATTGAAGTAATGGCTATTAAAAATTAAGCTTGCTATCACAGAAATAAACAACATTGTATATATATATATATATATATATATATATATATATATATATATATATATATATATATATATCACAGAACAGTTATTTTAAATTGTAATATTTACTTTTTTTACACTGTATTTTGACCATATATTAATGCTCACACATAAAACACCCTTTTTTCTTTCTTTTTTTCAACAAAATTAAAAAAAAACAAAAAAACAAATCTAACTTTTGCCTTTGCAGTACATATATTTAAAATTTTCTGTAGTTTTATTTTGCCATTTTTACCTTTTTCTTTCTTATTTCATGTGTTTAAACAGCATCTCAAAAGCAACTGATACTGTTTTTATTTACAAAACAACTGTCAAACAAATATCACATAGATCTGAACAGGTTCCTGTGTCACTGGAAGTGTTCCTCTCTTTCAAATTCCAAGAGATCGTGCTCACGCTCTGTGTCAATACAAAACTGTCCATTCCATTCAATTAATTATTAGCGATTGGTGAGGAAAAAAAAAAAAAAGTGGGCTTTGCCTGGAGCAGAAGGCCCAGTCGGGTCTGGATCAAATGAACTGTCATTTCACATCAGAGTGAGGAATTGAACTTTTTTCCACTGCCACCACTTTTCTTGAGACTAAGACAGGCTATATATCAGATAGACCAAACGATACTACAAACACCGGTTAACCCTGTAGCTCAAAAGTGTTTGAAGACACCATCTTAGAAACAACATAATTTCAGTATTTCAAATGATCAACATTGAAACAACCTTGCTTTATAACAACTACTACACGTCTTACCTGTTTTTTAAGCTCTGCTTCCCTCAGCACAAAATACTCAGGACTTGTTCAATAACGACAGAGATTTTCATGCAGTTCCCATAAGCACGAGCTCCAAATTTAATTAAAGTTGAAAAGACTTAACTCAGTTTGCTAGGGAATGATTCATGGCTTAAAGGCCAATTGTGTCAGGCTCTGTTTACCCACACAGGTGACTCCGTATGGCCACATGGGTTGTAAAAAGCCCATCTCCATGGCAATGTGGCACAAGGAGCGACATACAACAGACTGATTTGATTATTCATTTCTGAGGTGGTTCTGGGGAGACATTCAGCGGAGGGAGTTGTCGGTCGGCCTTCAGTCAGACTGCACGGCATGATCTTGCCTGCTCTTATCCCTTCATATCCTTTTTTACCATGTGCGGTTGTACAAATACAGCCGTGGATCTCTAGGGAAGGTAAGAGATCATTCAACCGTGGGGCGAAACTCAATGCTTGTTAAAGCAATAATCGGTCCTAGGAGGTCAATTATGAAAAGATGGTTTTTATTTAAAGAGCAGGTTTCATATTTCCTGAAGCCAAGGTGAAAAAAGGGCGGCAGTTTCTTCATGTCGCTGATAAAATCACCACCAAGAGATCCAGACTAAAGACTGTGTTTGTTGTTTTCTTGCTTGGTAAGTAGGTATGTAGGTAGAGCAACGATTTTTGTGAAGCAGTTTGTTCAGTACAAGACAAAGACAAAGAAAGCAGGTCAGTGGGTAATAACTTGGACTCCAGGGCCATGTACTATAGATCATGTGCTAGAGAGCTGCGTCAGCGTGCATCTTCCAGATGCTTCTGGAGTGATGGAAACCTGGGACAGTCCTATTTCCTAAAAAGCCACTTTAGACATTTTGTAATCTTCAACCACATGCTGGTCTCTCCAAAATACACACACCTAAACACTTAAGCAACCCTGAAAGTGCAAAATAATTGCAAAGCAAAAAGTGCTTCTGCGGGACTCTTTTTTTTTGCAGTTGCAGTACCTAGGGCTTTTGCAGAAATAGGT
Organism: Labeo rohita; assembly: GCF_022985175.1. Taxonomy (NCBI): domain Eukaryota; kingdom Metazoa; phylum Chordata; class Actinopteri; order Cypriniformes; family Cyprinidae; genus Labeo; species Labeo rohita. The sequence continues at coordinate 13,093,643 of NC_066888.1, read as the reverse complement.
GTATTCCCCGTTTCAGTGGTGCCTGTCATGTAGTAGGGACATTTTATGTGGGCTTAAAAAAATGACAGCACTGTTACTGAGATTTGCAAAAATTCTCCACACGCTCCAAACTTTAATTGCAGGACAAATTCTGGCATTATATACTGCATTTCCGCAGGGCAGTGTTTCCCAATCAAAGCTGCTTTGGATGCAACGTTAAACGTTGCCAAAGCACATTAACCAAAGCTGGCCGGTGAAATATCAGATAAAAGTTAAGCTCGTCTTTTGACAGAAATATGATTTTGATGGTACGGTGCACAAGCAAGGAGTTTTATAAGTCGAGGGATATAAGTATCCATCCTTCATCACTCCACAGACTGCACCCACATGGACAGCATGTTCAGCTGTGACTCTTGGCATGGAGGAAGCACACACATAATCCGCTTTCCACACCAAGATTTAGCCCGGCGCTCATTTATTGGCACTGGCCCGAAAGCTGTACAGATCTTAGAGAGGATGTAAAAGACAATCAAACAATGTTATGATAAGCCGTACATTAGAATACCAGCACTGTGATTTTATTTAACATTAAAACATAAGAATCTGAAGACATAACTCTATGACAACCATATTATCCACAACAATGAACACTTAACACTAAACAAGACTGCACTGTAAAAAACAATTTGTTGAGTTGACTTAAAATAATCTGTAACCTGGCTGCCTTAAAATTTTAAGTTCAGTCAACTCAAAAAAAAGTTTATTCAACTTGAAATGTTAAATTATACTAAGTGACAACTTAGATATTTGAGTTTAATCAACATAACATTTTAAGGCAGCTGGGTTACCCATCTGTTAAGTTTAGCAAACACAAATAACTAAGCTGTTACTTAGTACAACTTAACATTTCAAGTTGAATAAACTTATTTAAATTGACTGAACTTTTTAAGGCATTTTAAGGCAGCAGGGTAACAAATTATTTTAAGCTGACCCAGCAAATTGTTTTTTATTTTTTACAGTTGTGGATATTGAACAGGACTGGAAACTGACGAGGGATGTGGCAAAAAGGCCACCAAAATGAACAAAAATGCCCCATAATTTCAAAACAAAAGGGCAAAAAATACCCCTGCACAATTAAAACTAAATTTGAAAATAAATGTTTCAATCCACAGAATTACATTTAGATTCGCTCACACTGCATCAGATTGCATTTACATAGTTTTGCACAGCATTGAGCATTATAACCAAACACATTTCTGCTGAATTAAGGAATGCACTGGCCAATCAGAGGCGCTTAAATTAATCAGCGCTGAAAATGCCAGAGCTGCTGATTGTGTTCGTGAATTCCCTCATCATAAACAATACAGTGCAGATATGATGTAAATAATAGATTTGTTTCATAGCTTCAGTGATTTTAACACAAACACATTTTTTATATTGTTTTCTATATCGATATTAATAACCATTATTACAATAAACAATAAAGATTACAATAAAGAGCAATAATCTACAATAATGATTTGTCATAATATTGCAGCCCTATGACCTCCTGTTTTTTACATGTATAACTTGGATATAATTTAAACCGTCTATTACTATTGATAACAGTTTAAAATATTGGTTAAAGTAATTGAGGACATTTAAACATTATACATAAGGCGATTAAAAAAAAATGCCCTCATGGATGTAAAAAAAATGCCCCTGGAAAGAAATTCCAGGGGGCAAATATTGCCCGTTAATGAAATAATTTCTGACCCTGGTATTGATACTGACTGCTCAATTTGAATTTTATTTCAATGTATTAGTGCATATTTCAGTTACAATGCCATTTTGCTTAAATCTCTCTCAGCTAATGCTATAAATTATACAGGGAAACTTCTTTGTTCATTATAAACATAATAACAGGGCCTAAATTATGCAGTTATTTATTTACCAGATACAAAAAAAAAAAAAAAAAAAAAAAAAAAAAAAAAAACTGAACCAAAACTGAGCTGCCTTGACTAATATATGTGACCCTGGATCACAAAACCAGTCATAAGGGTAATTTTTTCAAAATTGAGATTTATACATCATATGAAAGCTGGATAAATAAGCGTTTCATTGATGTATAGTTTGTTAGGATGGGACAATATTTGGTCGAGATATGACTATTTAAAAATCAGGAATGTGAGGGTGCAAAAAAATCTAAATATTGAGAAAATCGCCTTAAAAGTTGTCCAAAGGATGTTCTTAATAATGAATATTGCTAATCAAAAATTAAGTTTTCATATATTTACAGTAGGGATTTTACAAAATATCTTCATGGAACATGATCTTTATTTAATATCCTAATGATTTTTGGCATAAAAGAAAAATCTATAATTTTGACCCATACAATGTATTTTTGGCTATTGCTACAAATATACCCCAGTGACTTAAGACTGGTTTTGTGGTCCAGGGTCACATATGTCCAAACTAAATTGAACATTTTATTTGTTTTGATTTTGGGATGAAAAAGTCTTAAGTAGCACAGGTATATTTGTAGTAATAGGCAAAAATGCACTGTATGGGTCAAAATTATTGATTTTTCTTTTATGTAAAAAATCAGTAGGATATTAAGTAAAGATCACGTTTCATGAAGATATTTTGTACATTTTTTACCGTAAATATATCAAAACATACTTTATGATTAGTAATATGTATTGCTCTTCATTCTTCACTTTAAAAGTGATTTTCTCAATATTTAGAATTTCAAATAGTTGTATCTCGGCCAAATACTGTCCTATCCTAACAAATCTTGCATCAATGGAAAAAAAAAACTTGTGGTCCAGGGTCACATTTGTGTGTAAATAAATGTAATGAATTCTAACATAATCTCCCAAACACTGGAGAACTCATGAAAAAAAAAACAACAACTAACACACCATAATGCAGTCTCAGTGGAAAAAAGTTGAAACTAAAAGAATAAAAGATCAAGAGACGTTTTAAAATATTTAAAATTCATGACGAAAAGCATGAAAATGAGCGAAGAAACGGCAAAACCTGGAACATATAAAGCCCTGGAGAGACTATCTGCCCACACACAGGAACAGCTTCAACTTTATAAAACATGATCTGCCCACACAGTTCAGCGTTCTGGAGCTCATAACTCTGCATGTGCAATGGACAGACATGATCTTCCTGTATAAGCAGTGGATCTAGCGCTATTACATACCATTGTGCTGCCTATTACCCACATAATCTATCACATAGATTCAACACAAGAGAAAGACTGACAGCTCTTATTACTTTCCAAGTACGACGGACCACACACACACAATTCAACAACACCTGATTTATCCATACTAAAGCATTAAAAGCCTGTGAATGTTCAGAAATGTATTACTGAAAAGAGATCTTGCGTAGGATGCTTTCATTCTGCATTGAGAGCAAAAGCCGCCTTACCTTTTAGACTCTCCCTGGGGGCACAAAGTCAGTCCCGGACGTGTAGATGATCGAAGTGTGCAGGGATGGAGTGATGGGATGAAAGAGGAGACAAATTAACAAGTAGAGGGGAATGACAGAAAGGACTGAAGGTGCCAGCATGCACTGCCACGCTCCACTGCAGACAGGACCACGGTGACCCTCTGACACGGCACGCGGTTAGAAAAGAGACTCTCGCTAGAGAAAACAGATGGAGTGACAGCGAGAGGAAATGAGGGAAAGGGGGCCACCTACTATTTCATAAAGAGAAAAATGTTGCCTTTTACAGACTGGCCACACACTCAGGGATTTACTTTATGTGAACGCTGGGCGTGGTTGTGTGTGTGTGTATGTGTGTGTGTGAGTGTGAGAGAGAGAAACATCTTCAGAGAGACACAGAAGTCAGAGCAGAGAAAACAGCCCTGCTGTAAAACCACGGGGATGATCCTCTTAAAAGCGGTTATGTCATGAAACGGGTGTAATCTGCAAAATAATAAAGGCGTAACGGGAGAATAACAACACAACTGAACGCGTTATGACGGTTCAAGGAATTTTACTCTGATATACACACACATATGGATGTCAAGCTGCTGAATCAGCACAGTGTTTGTGTGCCAGTGGGGACTTGCCTTGAATCCTTGGTAGGGAGGAAAGGATATTACTTTAAGTACAGGGATGGGCTGCTTCTTTGGGATTGTTCATGTTTAGAAGGAGACAGACTAAGATGAGCCCAGAGGGAGAAATCCGATTAAACATCCCAAAAAAGGAAAAGGAAAGAACAGCTGTTGCAAAATATTCCAGGAGTTCTTATCTATATGCTGAGGCAAAGATTTAGTCCAAAAACCTGTCCTGTCCTAGGGTGGACAACAGGCCGTCGAATTATTAGGCAGAATTTTGTCCAGAAACAGTTAATGTATCCCCACCTTAACTTTAGTGCAGGGATAGGCAAACTTGGTCCTGGAGTGCAGATGGCCTGCAGAGTTTAGTTCCAACTCTAATGAAACACACTTGAACAACGTAATCAAGGTCTTTAGGATTACTAGGGCTACAGGCAGGTAAGGGTTTTTTTCCAGGGTTGGAGCTAAAGTCTGCAGGATATGGGCACTCCAGGAGCGACGTGGCTTATCCCTGCTTTAGAGGAATCTTTAAACACAGGAACTGTCTCAACCACCAATATACAAAAAGTGGCTATGGGTCATTCTACAGAATTGGTGCAAAGTCAGAGTTGGTCTTTTCCACAAATGTTGCATGTATGCAAATTGTATAATATCCAAGCTACACATTTCTAGTAATTGTGCAGTTAATTCTCAAATTGTATTTTCAGAAAGGTTTGGATTTGTCCTCTTCCCAAATTTGTCACTACGAAAACACAGTAATATATCATTTAATTAGAAGAGTTATATTGACCTATTAAGCTTTTGCTTACATCTACTTTGTAAATTATTTTTTTGCTATTTTATTAAAAAGTTCAGAGGTAAATCAATAATTAAAATTTTAACAATATTTCAAGTGTGATTTATGAGATTTGTTGTATTCGAAACTTTGTTAAATGCAAAAAGTTGATCATACAGATTTCAAACTTAAGGATTCATTAGTTTGAATATACATCGAACCAAACACAGTCATAACATTCTGGTTGATAATTCAGTATACTTCATTTTTGACAAAACATCCCATGTTTCAGTCATGACAGCACCTTTTTAGTAGCGACAGTAATGGTTTGGTGGCAACCACATCACATCACATGTGCTGAAATTTTGTTTATTTCCACCAAATAAAGGATTATATTTGTACATATGTATATATGTTTTGGTCATGACTGTTTCAGTAATTAAAATTTTAAATACTTTTGAACCTAGCTTAAAGATGCTAATCAGCACATCATTAGCTAGCACAGTTCTGAACAGTTGTACACATATGAAAACTAAATGTTATGGAATAACTCCGGAAAAAAGTGTGCTTAATTGCAGAAAAAAGGTGTTCGATAGTGACGTCAAAAAAGTTAGAGAGTTTCAGACTTTTAAATACATTTACCTCAAAATGAGAGAGAGGGATACGTAAATATCTCCTGATCATAAATGCAGGGGTGTAGTTTTAAATCAGTCTTAGCCAATGGACTAAACATGCAAACATGTTTCGGTAGTGACATGAAAACGCGGGACACATTTTTTACATCAAGTTTCGTAATTTACAAAGAAAATCTAAAACTTTTTTATGAACTCAGTCAAAAAGATATTTTTAAGAACAATGGAATAAAATGGAAAAAATATTTCAATATCATTTTAATAAGTTGAAATTTAGGGGTTAGGATTCAGAACAGCTACCTCCCTATTGAAAGTACCAAATGAATTATGATTTTATAGATATTATGCTTACTGATATTTTAAATATTATTGTGGCTTTCAATAGACAACAGAAGGATTTAAATAAAAATCTAAGATTTGAATACTTAAATGCTTTTTAAATGTGTTTTTTGATTGTGGGACAGAGGTTTCAACCATTTCTATTGAACGGCCCTTATATATCATCCTGTGAACAGTCTTTCCCATTCTCAGCATCTCATTGGATAATTGTAAAATTCGAACTTTGCTTTAGTTCTGAAAAGTTTTTGCTTTAGGATTCTTTTTCATTATTAGATGACCCTGTCAATTACCCTATTCATTGTTCATCAGTTTATTACAATGTTTACAGCACAAGGGTCGAAATATAATTTATGCATATAGATTAACATAAGCATTTCTATCCATGCAAGCTTAACGGTGTTGTTATATTCCAAAATATCTCCAAACAGAAATGATAATGCGACAAGCGTTCTCAACATCTCAATCATTATCTTTTTACAGTCAGCTACTACTACAATGGCAGAGCAATTCTCATTCTGTCCTCACCCTCTGTTTCTTCAGTACAGATGGCAAATTAATCCTCAGTTGTCAAACTAAACCATTTAATCAAATTATACCGAGAACATTCAGGATCATGGACCAAACTACCCAAATGCCACAGCTATATAAGTTAACCCTCTTGATTCCCCTTAAACACAAACAGAGAGTGAAAATGAGAGCCATATGGCTACGTGACAAGACAGGCAGACAGGTGTGTTGTGTAACAGTCCCTACAGGAAGACAGCACCTGTCAGAAATAAGTGAGCGCTAAGCACTGTGAGACTGGAGAGACTTCATGCCTGGGTGGCAACAGCATCACTAATCAGCTCCCACACCTACTAACTACCTGTGCCTTCGCTCCATCTCTGAAGACTGAGACAGCAGTACAAAAAACAAAAAAGCACGCTCCATAAACGCTTATGTCTTCTTGTTTCATACGCTGGTGGTCTACAGTCATATTTCTCCCTAAAGGTGGAATTAGTTCCGCTTTCTGAAGCCTGGCTTTTCCCCTGTTGGAATCTGGGCCAGATGGTTGGAGGAGGCGAGCGCAGTGGACCACTCTTTGCAAGAAGCCGATCACAAAAAGAATGAGTGATGTGACAAATGCTTATATGAAAGAAAACGGTGAGCGATTCTGGGACGTGACAGGTCTGGCTGCGTTTGGCTCGGGTTAAGAGAGAGGAACTGAATAACGTGACGTGATCGAAACGCTTCGGTACTGAAGAGCGTCAACTTCAGCCAGAACTTTGCAGCTGCTACTTTGCATTACAGTAAGCAGAGAAGGATAAGATAATATAAGCATGTGGAATTCAACCCCCCAGGATGCATTTGGAATAACCACAATGCTAAGATTAGAAAAGGCGGCACACATTTTGATGAGGATGTGATATGAACTCACCCCGTTCTCGTTGTGCATGTCTGAGCTGCTTCCTCCTCTCCTGCTGGGCTGCTCCTGAGACTGCTGGCTCCCTGAGAGCAAAGAAATAAAATACAATGAGTCCATCAACAAAAAGCACATTCAGTTGTGAAATATAATCATGAATAAACACAAAAAGCATCTACTGTATATATACAATGTGAAATCTTAAGTTGGCTGCATGGAGGCAGAATCATCACAAGACTGTGGAGGAAAAGTTTAAAGGCCCGTTTGTTATTGCCATGTGACACTGGGAACGGAGCTTGTGCTTTTAGTGGATTACTGCCATTTTTTCCCCTCCCACACATAGGGGTTTCAGGTTTACGCCTTAATCCGTGCGGACGCTCACTACAAGCTAATCCTGCCTACAGTGATAGGAAAAATCTCACTGGGATGTGAACAGAAGAGTGAAAAAACAAACAAATGATAGGATAAAGAAACGGGAAAAAAGACTAGCAGTGCTAAAACGGATCACGTACATGAGGCAGAGCAACCCGTCCACAGTGGAATCTCATTGGTCCAAATCTGGCTACACATAACTGTACAAAAAGTAGGGCCCTATGATTTTCCCAATGTGGAAATGCGTATGGATCGTGGAATCCAGTCATAAAAATGGAATTTACTGTATAACACGGAATTTCATGGAATTTGCCAAATGTGGATGAATAAGTCAGAAGTAGGTCAGTACACTTAAATCAAAATGTGATACGGACTAGTGTCTCTGAATAATAAGCCACACAAATACTATTTAAATATAAATCTTGCATGTTCTGCGCTTCCTTGTGAGAATTAATTGTGCAGACGCACGGTTTTGTTTACTACACACGTACTGAAACAGGCGTGAAGATTGCAATGTTTTTCGCCTCTGCCGCCTCAATATAGGAGTTCATGAAAACATAAATCTCTAAAACTGCTCTGAGACTCAGGTCATGAGCATTTTACCTTTTCTTTTGAGAAAACTATCGTCATATTATATACAGAAACTTAAAGGCCTTCATAGCAACCCGTCAAAATAAAAGTTTGATTTTGCCTGAAGAAACAGTGACACAAATGTTAATGTAATGATAGTACTACTACCATTAATAAAATCACTATTAAAACTTCATTCTTTAAGTAATATTTACCAGAAAAATTATTAATCAGAATTTTTTTTTTTTTTTTACCAGAAAAATCTAAATACACAGCACAGTATTTCTGAGAAAAATAAATAAATAATAATAAATGATTTTTTTTAAATAAAATGAATTATTTAGAGATGCTTTTAATTATTAAAATTTCATATAATCAGATGGAACCCAGAAAATTAATGAAAAACAGAATATGATGAAAATAAAACTGAATTTGAGGGAAAAAAAGTATTTCATAGGGCTTTTTGTTAAGCTTTTATTTAATTGCTGTTAAATTGTGTACGTTTTATAATTTCGATTAAAGGAGAAGTTCACTTCCAGAACAAAAATCTACAAATAATTTACTCACCCCTTTGTCATCCAAGATGTTCATGTCTTTCTTTCTTCAGTCGTAAAGAAATTATGTTTTTTGAGGCAAACATTTCAGGATTTCTCTCCATATAGTGGACTTCAATGGTGCCCGTTAGTGTAAAGTACAATTTCTACACCTTTTTACCTCAACTGCTCATCTTGTCTAGCTCTGCGTGAACTCTGTGCATTACGGGTCAATACTGTTAGGGTATGTCGAAAAACTCCCTTCTCATTTTCTCCTCCAACTTCAAAATCATCCTACATTGCTGCAGAGGTACCGAGCCAGTGTTTATAAAGTCAAAAACACTTTACAAGAAGAAGAAAAAAAAAAAAAAAAAAAAAAAAAAAACAAAAGGGTAAACAGGATGAGTTTGTAGGATGATGTAGGATGTAAGGTGGAGAAGAAAATGAGATGGGAGTTTTTTTACCTACCCTAACTGTCATGAACCGGAATACACAGAGTAAAAGCAGAGCTAACAAGACAAGGGTTTGAGGTTAAAAAAAAAAAAAAAAGTATATAAATTGATATAATTTTTTTTTTTGAAAATAACCAATCGTTTCTCTAGATAAGACCCTTCCGGGATCGTTTAGAGCCCTCTGAAGCTGCATTTAAACTTCATTTTGGAAGTTCTAACTCATGGGGCATCATAGATGTCCATTATATGGAAAACATTCCTGAAATTTTTTACTCAAAAAACAATTTCTTTATGACTGAAGAAAGAAAAACATGAACATCTCAGATGACAAGGGGCTGATGTAAATTATCTGTACATTTTTGTTCTGGAAGTGAACTTCTTTAATTAGACATGTTTTTTTTTTTTATTAATATTTTTTTATTTAACCATTTAAACAGAATCCAGATAAAAAAATAAAAAATAAAATAAAATAATAATAATAATAATAATAATAAAACAAAATTTGGGGAAAAAATAAAACTGATTTCATATGGCCTTAAAAAGGTGACTTCAAGTCAGTTTTATCTGTCTAGCATATATTTTATAGGTTTTTTTATAGCTGGTTTTTAGTAACATTTATAATTTAGTGATTTAATCTGTCCTACCGTTTTAAAACAGAGGACAAACTTCTTTATTTCATTAAAAGTAACTATATTATGCTTTTGAAAGTAATTAGTCAGACGTAAGCTATGTGTATTGTGTTTTTGTGTGAATATGTGTCTGCACCTGTCTGGTAAAGGCAAGCATGGACAGAAGCGTGGCAAGGTGATTTGATTATATAACCAGTAACACATTACTTAATCACCACAGCATTGCTGCCAAGGATTCGCATTTTTATAGCCTTACCCAACTTACATGCTCTGTTTCAGATATGCTTTAAATTCATTTCAGTAATATCACTTAAATATGGTATTTGTTATGATTTGACTGTGGTAGACATTTCCTAAGTCACAAAGTCTTGCTACTGTACTGTGAAGGCACTGGCACTCTCAAAGCTACTTTGTGATCATTCAGTTTGTGAAAAGCACAACAGAACTGAATCAAGAACAGAACCCTGCATTGTTCGACCAGGATGTGCTTGTCTCTTTCTTTCACATGTTGGAGGCCACTGAACAGGGAATGAAAAACATTCAGCGACCATCAGCCAATGAAAAGACAGTGGCAGTGGGCGAGACGGGCCTGTAGCCAGTCAAGTGGGAGTGTTCTCACCCTGATCGCTGCTTTCGGTAGGTGAGTCTTCGTGGCGCAGGTAGAACTTCACCTCTTGCTTTCTAGGGCCCCATTTCTGCAGGTGCTCATACATCATGTGGTCAAAGGGTATGGCTCGCTCTACAGAGGGGAAAACATAAGACAAGTTTAGAAAGGTCACAAACATCATTTTTTGTACCTTTAGAAAAAAAAAAAAAAAGCAGAGACAGTGTGTTCATTTTGTAAAGAGAGCAGGAGAGAGATCCTCTCATGCTGAGGAGCATTTCATTTCAATGTTACACACTTAAAGCTGCACCTGAAGAGTAAGAACAGAGGAACAGACACAGTGGGATCAAGAGAACAAAGAAGACGTGAAATTGAATCAAACGTGGCATCCAGCCAGAGGAATGTGGTGGGGCTGGGTGGGTAACAAAGACATGGACGGGGAAAAACAACATTCTGGACATTGCTAACAGGTGGAGGGACATCTGGAAGTCTGGCAGCCGTCCAAAAGGGAATGGGATAAAAACGACACCAAATAATAGAAGAAAGTATGAAAGTGGAGAATATCAGAAAAGCACTTAGGCTCAGGGACATTAACAAAGAAAGTGAGAACAGCCAAATTTAACCAAAAAAAAAACCATGGTGTCAAACGCTTCAGCTAAATGCTTAAAAAAAAAAAAAAAAGAAAAACACAAACACATACAAAAATATTCAACTCCTCATATGAGCAAAACATTATTTAGTTTCACAACCAGCCTTTTAGGACAGGAACTGTTTATTATTATGTGACCCTGGACCACAAAACCAGTCATAAGTAGCACGGGTATATTTGTAGCAATAGCCAAAAATGCATTGCAAGGGTCAAAATTATAATTTTTTTCTTTTATGCCCAAAATAACTAGGATATTAAGTAAAGATCATGTTCCAAAAAGATATTTTGTAAATTTCTTACTGTAAATATATCAAAACGTAATTTTTGATTAGTAATATGCATTGCTCAAAACTTCATTTGGACAATTTTAAAGGCGATTTTCCCAATATTTAAATTTTTTTGCACCCTCAGATTCCATATTTACAAATAGATGTATCTTGGCCAAATATTGTCCTATCGTAACAAACCATACATTAATGGAAAGCTTATGACCCTTATGACTGGTTTTGTGGTCCAGGGTCACATAAAACTTAAGTCAAAAGAGACCACCCTCAAGATCATATAATGATTTTGCACCTGCATATGGTATGGGTTCTTTATTCAATAATAATAATAGTAATTTAACAATTAAAGAGTTAACCTAATGGGTTCATTTTAAAAAAAATAAACTTCCACCATTATTTATTCAGACTCATGTCGTTTCAAATCTTTACAAATTTTGTTCATTCTTTCAACAAACCAAAACAGTTCTAAATAAAAACAGAGATTTCTGTTCCTCTATTAAAAGTCCATGTAACCAAAACTTTGATGCTAAAATATTTCATGAAGATGTTTTAAAAGTAATTCATATGAATAAAGCAGATTTAATGCAGGCTTGTATTCACATACACTACCTGTAACAAATTACATTTAAAAATATATTCAAATAGAAAACAGTTATTTTAAACAGTAAAAATATTTCACATACTACTGCTTTTGTTGTATTTTGAATCAAATAAATGCAGGCTTGGTGAGCAGGAGACTTCTTTAAATAAATAAATAAATAAATAAATAAATAAACATACTATCCAAAAACTTTTGACTTGTAGTGTAGATCGAGCACATCAAATACGGTAAACAAAAGCTCAACCATATTTGATTGGCACATGACAACCAATGAGTTTGAGTTTTCACTTCAACGTTTCAGTTGTGTGCACTTTTAGTTGAACAAATTAGGAATGACATGAGGGTGAGTAACTGATGACTGAACTTAGATTTTTGGACAAACAGTTCATCCAAAAATCTAAATTCTGTCAATGTGTGATTCTTTTAATGATCAATTTCTCACTCTAAATAAATATTAATTATCAAGAATTACTGATATCCCAAAATAATGATTTTGAGAGTCTCACAGAAAAGCATGAACCGCTGAGCACCACCAGAAATGATTTGGTGAGGCAAAATATCCACTTAGTAACCAGACACTAACGACGCATCTTGTGCGATCCATCACCTGCTGTAAAATAACGGGCCTCATCACGTTTTCAATGACAGATGCACTTCAAGATGAAAGGACAAAGTGCTGATGGAAGGCCTTTTGAAAGGAGGCTCCCTGAGCAAAGATAACATTTCTGGCACACAGCTGTTTATACAAATCACTATCATCAAGGGAAATGGAAAAATGAAGGAAAAAAATGGACCCATCTGTCAGAACAGAAGTAGCAGTTATGTCTGAAAGGACTAAGTGAGCGTGTTTTTTCTTCGCAGCCAGATTCTTCAAAATACTGAGCGAGAGACATCCTTTGAGAGAATAAAAGCACTGAATGTATTTTTTTTACTGAAAGGCTGGGGTGGGAAGGTGAGAAAATCAGAGGATATTGGAGTATGTACAAATGATTTCAATAAAGCCGAGCGCTTTCTCATTGTCAATATTTCTCACTTTTTAATTTAAGACTTGTAATGAAAGACTAATTCATATGCTGCAACCTATAATTACTGTGTACACTTGCTGTAAACAGATAAGGACAAGGTGGTGGGACAAAAAAATCCAAGGAACTTACCGTTTCCACGCCAAACCTCGGCCAGGTGGCAGCCGCTTTCTCCTGGCTCCTTACAGAACTCCACCACATCACGACACGTCGTCTCTGGAGTGATGGGCACCTCCGTCAGCGCCTGCTCCCCATCACTCAAATACACCGTTAAAATCATCTGGGAGAGAAAAAGAAGAGTATTTTTACTATTTCACACAAGATTGAAACCCAGACATTCCCACTCACCCATAAGACCACTAGGGGGCAGTGTCATTTCTCAAAAAACAACTCAAACAACATTAGTCATGGTTTAATTTGCAGTGTCTTCATTCAAAATATTGTTTTTAAGAGCTTTACCTCTTAAGAACTTGCATATGGGAGATACAGCACAATACAGCACATTGAGTTTGTTGATGAGATTTCTAGCCCCTCCCCTCAGCAACAACTCACTCTGATAGAGGGAGGAGCCTGGGCTTGTCAGCTTGACAGTGATTGACAGGTGTGGTGGGCTGGTTAGTGCTGCTCTAAGTGCAGCGTGACAGAGAAGAGATGAATGGTTTGGTGCAAAATAGAGAGTGAGAGAGCGAGAAAGGCGGAGAGGAAGATCAAGAGGAGGGGTGAGGTAAACATTAGCTCCCTAATGAGGAGATGAGAGCATGATCATCTACTGTCCACACGCTACTGCACTTCCACGTTTATGTAAACACCCTATTCCAAGTGTCCTTTTACTATCCTTGATATTATGAGTATGGACTACCTAATGAAACATGTTACTGAGCAGCCTGGCAGAGAGTAGAAGACAGATTCATTACGTCAACTATCACGCATTCATCCCGACCGGTCACAACAGAGGTCTGTGATATGGCCAGTGTGACACATGTGACATTTATCGGGATAGACAAAAGGGCATCAGGATTACGTGGCTGAGGAAACCTTAATATCTGTTATATAAGTATCACATAACATGACATAATTACAAATGAGAAGCAAGCCTGACCTTTGTCTGGTGCAGAGTCTTAAGAGAGAAGCAAGTATGGTCGAGACAACTTGATAAATGAGTGGTTTTTCAGCTTTTGGCCCTGAGGACTTAAAAGTAGTGTGAGAGTAAAAAGTATGTTTGAAAAGAGTTTCCTTTATGCCAATTGTCTGACAATATGGTCCACTGGTATATACACATGCATTGCAAAATTCAGTAATGCAATATATTACCGGTTATCAAGTCAAGTAGCTTTTCTATCACATCTTAAATGATGTAGTGTTTTTAATAACACTCTCTAATGGAAATTATATTTTAAATATGTGGACTGAACTGTCAGTCTCATCAAGACTAATTTTCATAGCTTGCTAGTATGCATTCTAAATATCCACATTTGTCAATTTAGCATAATCTTGAAAACATCACAAATAATCTGCTCACATATATTTTACCTTTTTACCTCTATTATTTTAACACAATAAATTGTCAAGTTGAATGTTTTAAAATGATCTGGAAACAGAACTTGAAATAAATACTGTTCTACTGCACTGCTAAACCTTTACAAGTAAATGTTTAAATTTGTTTAAAAAAAAAACTGAATTTCAGAAAAATAGGGCTTTAAAAGTATAGTTTTTGATAAACTTTTAATAAATTATGTTTCATAATATCCATAAATTACACATTCTTTTTGATTAATATTTTTTATTTTATATTAATTTAACTATTAAAACAGAGTCTAGAAAAAATAAAACAAACAAACAAAACAGGGAAAAAATGTATATGTATATGTATATGTATTATATATATATATATATATATATATATATATATATATATATATATATATATAGATAGATATAGAATTTGGCAAAATAAAATAAAATAAAATAATAATAATATAAATATAATAATATAATATTATATAATAATATAATAATATAAATAATAATAATAATAATAATAATAATAATAATAATAATAATAATAATAATAATAATAATACAGATTTTATAGGGCCCTACTATTAGAATGATTTCTGACAATCATGTGACACTGAATATACACTATTAGTCAAAAGTCTCATCTGCGCACCAAGTCTGGATTTGATCCAAAATGCAGCGAAAGCAGTGATATTGTGAAATATTTATAATATTACTATTAAAAATAACTGCTTCCTATTTAAATATACTTTAAAATGTAATTTATTCATGTGATCAAAGCTAAATGTTCAGCATCATTACTCCAGTCTTCAGGTCACATGATCATTCAGAATTCATTCTAATATGCTGTTTTACTATTCAAGAAACATTATTATTATTATTATTATTATTATTATTATTATTATTATTATTATTATTATTATTATTATTATTATTATTATTATTTAATTTTTTTTATTTTTTATTTATTTTTTTAAAGATGAATAGAAAAATCCAAAGATCAGCATTTATCTGAAATAAAAAGCTTTTGTAATCATACACTATACTATTCAAAACCTTGGAGTCAGTGTAAATTTTCATTTTATTTTATTATTATTATTTTGTAATGCTGTACTTCTGAACTTTCTATTCATCATAGTAACCTGAAAAAAAATTCTACTAAATTTCTGTTTTTGAAATCACAGGAATAAATTACATTTTAATATATATTTAATCAGAGAACAGCCATTTTAAATAGGAAAATATTTCAAAATGTTACTGTTTTTGTTGTACTTTGAATCAAATAAATGCAGGCTTGATGAGCAGAAGATTTCTTTAAAACATTAAAAATCTTACTGTACAAAAACTTTTTACTGGTAGTGTATTAAAATAGAAAAGTTATTTTTAAATTAATTTATTTCATACTATTACTATTTCTGACTATTTTTGATCAAATAAATGCAGTAAATGAACTTAAGACTCGTCACTCAAAAACATCTTACTTTTGAACACTAATGTGCATAAATGCCATTTGAAAAGCAAATTAAGCCATTGTGAACTGTACTGATACGACCTTCATACAGCAGACTAAAAGTCAAAAAAGTTAAGACATGAAAGTGCCTGAAGTAATTCAGTATGAGCTTTTTTTTTTTGTCAACTGACTTGTCAAGGTGAATTTGCAAAGTCAACTAACATAGCATGACTTAAACTTCAAAACAAATATAGCCATCAATCCTCAATTACTGCACAATAATAACGCATACATTGTTCTGTGGTTCACACAAACACATATACATCAGAATGAGAGTCAGGAGTAAGTGTGGACATAGCCTTCACTGATTTAGTCACAGTGATTGCTAGTTGCGTGGGTTAAGATTACTCCTAGCAGTATTAGTGCACTTTGACTTCATACCCTAATTGCGTGCAATTCTTACAAAACCCATGTAAATCCCCTCTTCACCCAAATCATCCAGGAAGGCCAACCCTACATTATTTTCTCTTGAATGGAGGGCAGTTCAAAACACAGGTGTGTAGGAGAAGAAAAAGCTCTTGCGCTGAAGCAAACCTGTCAAATGCAGAAACGCCATACTGATGTTCTTTTGTGCATAGACTTGAAAGCAACAATTGGATCAGGTCAGTTTCAATGAACTCTGTGTGGAGCAACACGAGGACCGAAATATTTAGGCCACACATAAGGTTTTTCGAAAAACCAAAATGACTCTTTTGTGAATTCACGCAACAATGGATTTTGTGTGGCGCAACACTAGAATGGAAATATGTAGGCCGTGCACAAAGAATGTGTGTGTGAAGGACAAAGAAAGGTGCAAACTAAAACTGCAGGGAGAACAAAACACACAAGTGCAAATGGGTCCAAGTGACCTGCGGAAAAGCTGGATAATCTGAGGAAAGCCCCTCGGAGAAGATTTAGAACACTGCAAACACAAACAGGGATCATGGATATTGGGTTTACAAGATAAAGTCAAAGAGGACTATACTTTAAATGAGTTTAAACATGAACTAAAAACAATTTAAGCCACAAAGCTACAAAGAAAATGTCTAAACAATGATTCCTTGCACTTTACTCAGCGAATATGCTGTGCTGTTGAATCTACAGCACAACAAAAATATATTTTGAGTAGAGTTTGCTGTCTAGACTCAATGTGAAATGACTGTGTGTCACAAAATGGTAGAAAGACAATAAATACATGACTATTGCTGTTTCCTCACTGAGTGCATGCAAAAAACAACATACTACCATCTGATTCACAAACAAATGGTGCTTCTAGCTGACATTTTTAATAAATTGGTCAGGAATTCTAACAAACTTAAGCCTGTGAACTGCATCACTCAGTTGAGTAGTTAATGATTTAATAACCAGCTTTCTCACGGCCAAGATAATCAGTGCTGGGGAGCAACTACTTACATATAACAGAATTATGTAATTTAATTACAAAATTAATGTAACCATAATCCAGTACAGTTACTGAGAAAAAAATGTGTAATTAAATTACAGTTACTTATGAAAAGGCAGATTATTCTGATGACTAATCGAGTAATCAGGTAATTGTAATTAATTTTTTGTGGTAATACTTTTTTTTTTTTTTTTTACTTTACTGTGCAATCTAATCCTTGCTTAATATCAACTAAACATTTAATTCAAATTTCCACTTTAATCTTTAATATTTGGCTATTTCTTTACAACAGAAATGATACAGCAACTGAATTGATTTCTTAAATATGTAGACATCAAAACATCTAAACTCAGAACGAGGGTTTAAACTTATTTTGAAATTGTGATGAACAGTTAGCATATTAAGAAAGACACTAATGTATTCTTTTGTGTTTGTGTAGGTTTTTTAAATGATTTACCTTATAAATCTGATGAAATGGCATTTGATGTGTTCCCAAATGAACGTTATAATAAACGCGAACTCACAGCAATATGCAGAGATTGAGTTTAAGATGCTCCACACATGTAAATAATAACAGTTAATGTGGAATAGCATTTACTGTGAACTAAGCCGCTCCGACACGCACATACTTAACCTACATGCATGTAAATGAAGCGCATATATTAAACCTGCATCACATATTTAACCGAATCGTAGCATTTCTGAATTCACAACAGTTACGCTAATAATTGTATGCTAACAATTGATTTATTATTATTATTTTTTTTTTAAATAGGTTTATTATATCATGCAGCCTTGAAAAACTGACTAATAATACATTTCATGGATTCTAATCCATTTGCTATAGTTTAGAAAATTGTAATAAAATAAGATGAGAACTTAAGAGTTAAACTGTATCAGAACAAATTCATCTTGATAATGTCAGATGTCAAAAATTTTGATAGAAAAGTATGTAATGGATTACAATCAACCAAAACTGTTTGTATGACAATATTTACACAACTACCAATACTTTGTTGAACAATTATCAAGCAATGCTTAATTTTGTTCAGTCTGTGGTATAAAAAAGGTCACATTAGCAATTAAAGAAAAAACACTTAAGCAAAACATGATCAGGTCAAAAGGTCAATTATTTTTGGCGTCAAATTTTAATCAATTTTACTGGTAGTCCACTGTACGAAGAATGTTTTGGGCATATGTCAGTTTACTTTATTTTGCTATGAACTAGTGTCCTGCACCTACTCGTGAAAAAATATCAAAAATTATATCTAGTGTCCGAATACTTTTTGGTTTAACTGTACTTAGGACCAATGTGACAGAGGGTGCAGATGCTGCAAAAACAATTCCGTAGAAAACACCTGTCAGCAATGAGTTGTCATTACAAAAGCTTATGTGTGTGTGTGAGAGAAACACTTTTGTTCAGCTTATTTAAAAATTCACCATGCCTAACAGATAACGTTAGGTTTGTCATTATGTCAAGGTCTCAAGCAGTGCAGAGAAGCACAAAAGACAAACGCAGGGTCGTGCTTTTGCATTCAGCGTACATGCTGTCACTGCATCAATCCGAATGACATGTTTATCTGAGCACCGGCACCGACCGCAGCCAACTTCTGCGGAAGTTATGCACACAGAGTGCTAGATAAAGTCTCAATGAGTTATACTTTCAGGTGAGAGTGAAACTAAAGGGATTTGAGTATAATAAAAGCGTGGATCATTCACGATGAGTGTTCGGAAATTCTACACTCCACTGATCTAGAGCAATGGCTTTAAGATCAAGTCGTGTTTTAAAACAATTTGTTGTTAAGAGGATGAAGACAATTAAAGGGGTTTCTAAAAAGGAAAGTCAGTTTTATTGGATGAAATGCATCAGATTCATAAAGCTATGGCAAGAGAAATACACAAGTAGGACTGGCAGTAATCCGCAGCCCAGGATTCTGCATAAAACAGAGCAGATTTCCGTAGAATTTAAATGGACATGGACCCCATTTCACTGTCTATTAATTATTTAAATGGTAAAATATAGACAATAGCGCAGCACTTACAGTGGAACACGTTTAACCATATTTAACTCCCACTCCTCAAATTTAATTCTAATAAGCATAAAAAGTCACAAAAGACAGGCATGAGAAAAGGGATATTTCTGGGAATTTCTGGATACGAAGCACAAAGGAGGCAGAATAAAGAAAGCTTAGGTTGAAGTATGAAAACCTCTGTACAGTCAAATTTGAATAAAAAAACAAAACAAAAACTGGTGTTCGATATGAACATGACCGCAGATGTCCTGTAGATATTCCTTAAAGGATTAAAATCATGTAAATATGTTTTTTCCCTGAAAATTATCAGTTGGGATCCGATCTTTCCAGCTAAGTGATAGGATATGTTATCCAAGTAAGTTCATCAGAGGTTCAGAAACCCACATCTCATTCAGTTTGAAGAAGATCATCAGTTCTTGCCCGTCGACTGTATGACAGACAAAAGAAAGTTCAAGCATTTTGTCCTCACACCAGCTCAGGTTTCTGCTTTTCATCTGAGGGGGGAAAAAGTTGTCTAGTTCTCAATCTCTTACTGCTTTCACAGGATTACATCTGCTCTAAATTCTGTACCCGTTCACACCTCATTGAAAATAAATGGTGTCCTAGAAGGTAACTTTTACAGAGCTAGTCGCAGTGATATACCTCCCTTCCCTTTTTCTGCTGTCTGTTTGTCCATGAGAAAAGCCTCCTCGTTTGCTAGAAATCAGAAGTGTGAGAGAAATGTATAACAATAACACTGTACTGAACAGGCACATCAAGTCAGTTAAATTAATAAAAAGTATTTATTAATTCATAAAAAATAAAAAATGAACTGTCATTAATTACTGCCCTGCATGGCATTTCAAACCTGTAAGACCTTCATCTTTCAGAACACAAATTAAGATATTTGATGAAATCCAAGAGCTTTCTAACTCTCCATAGACAGCAATGCAAATACCACGTTCAAAACACAGTCTATATGATAAAATAGTCCATGTGACGTCATGCATCGTGGTACCATCATGAATGCACACTGAAAACTGACACCGACAAGTTTTCTTTGCATACACAAATGTATTCTCGTAGTTTCATAACTAGGGAAACATATTATCAGACTGATATCGGAATCGGCCGATAATGGCTTTAAATGTAAATATCAGCATCGGCCCGATATTAAAAAATTATGCTGATACGTCTTGCCGATATGAGGAATACATTAATTACAATATTGCAGACGAGTGTTTATTGCATGTGGACTTTCTGCATGAGGGCACCCTCTGGCGTCCAGTATGAATGAAATCCATCATATTTTGCATAAAAATCTGAAAAATAATACCTCTCTCAAAAGAAATATTAAGCAGACATATAATAATCCACACCTTTTCTAGTGTACAGAGGTTTACAGGAGTATTTTGTTGTTAATTAGATGCCAAAAAAAAAAAACGTGGACTGAACTGTATTGTACCGTGGATTGAACTGTAACTGAACCGTGGACTAACTGTATTGTTGCATCCTTAGTATATACTGATTTATTCATTAATGTGTAATATGTTCTGAGCTCTAAAAGATTTTCCGAATTTTTATAACTATTTTTGCCTTAGACCATCTACAAATGTTAAATCTTAAAATAAAATGTTAAGGTTACCACTGCATCTTTCTGGAAAAAAAAAAAAAAAAAAAAAAAAAAAAAAATGCAGTGATTGATATATAGTTTATTTATAGTTATTTTTTTTAAGCTTTAGTGTACTGTCATTATAAAAGAACTTCATTATTGTTTATTTAATTCTAACAAATAAGTTCTTGGTACAAGTTAACCAAAATTAAAAATATTTTGCTTATAATTTCCACACTGGAGAGACTTGGTGTTGTTTCCAAAAAGGAAACATATCCGTGTCGGCATCAGCCAAAATGAGCTGAAAAATATCGGCATATTGGATATTGGCAAAAATCCAATATTGTGCATCCCTACCCGTAAGACCTTTGTTCATCTTTGGAACACAAATTAAGATATTTTTGATGAAATCTGAGAGATTTCTGACCCTGTATATACAGCAACACAACTGACACATTCAACAATTGCTTTTGTTCGGTGTCAGTCGACGCACATTCACAAGAGTACCACAACGCATGCGTAAGAAATTGTTGAATAGAGTCGTTGTTTTGCTTCATAAAATTATGGTTGAACCACTGATGTCACAGATTATTTAACAACGTCCTTACTACCTTTCTGGACCTTTAACTTGTCAGTTGCATTGCTGTCTATGAGGGTCAGAAAGCTCTCGGATTATCAAAAATATCTTAATTTGTGTTTCAAAAGACGAATGAAGGTCTGGTTTGGAACAACATGAGGGTGAATAATTAATGACAGAATTTTCATTTTTGGATTAACTATCCCTTTAAGTAAGTGTTAAAGTCTTAAAATGTTAATACCCAGTCAGAGAATTACAACATATTGCTTCATTTTAAAGAAAGATGTTTTGGCTTTGTTTTTTCCAAAAAGCATTAGTGCGTGATATCATACTGACTTAGCATCATCCAAATCTAAAAATCCTCTTGGTGGCACCAAATGACCAAAACCTTAAATCAAAGAAATGCGACGAGATGCGCAAAAGGTATATTTGAGGTTATTTTAATCAGAAATAGTTCAGACAACTCTAAACTATTTTCAAACCATTTATTTGTGAGTATCTGTAAGAACCAACTCATGCAACATTATCACCAGCCGCCTTCTTGCATTTGTGTAAGGAAGAGATCTGCTAAAGTAAGTATCCAGCCTACTGGTTTCAAATCTCATTAAAAAAGTCTCCAAATGTTGAACACCAAAGCTGATTTCATTTGAAATACTTAAGCAGGTCAAAAATATCACAACACTGCAGCACTCCAGCAAATAAACCAGAAACGAAAAACCTTCATGTCACAGCTCATAATCTCATTCTCTTGAAAAGTTAATAAACGTTACCTTGGAAAACTGAATTCTTCCTTTCACCACAGGAAGAAGACATATATAATTCAGATGTCCAGACAGTCAACTCTTACTTGATTAATCTGAACAATGAAAATGAATAATGACTGCTTCTGCCAGCGGAGATGAGAACATCTAAATCCCCAAATCTTTGCAGGCCCTACAACTCTCCTCCCCTATCGTTGTCTTAATACTTCCAATCAGATCCATAATGCTAAAGCAATTCTATTAGGGCAATATGACAAAGCCTAGCAGACAGAGATGGAGAACAGAAACCAATGACTGTCTTGGCACAGAGTGTATGTAACCATGCAAGAGATTGGTTACTTTTTGGCAGAAGCTCTAGACTACATTTTTATGATTAGAGTTATAGTCTCATTGAAAGGCTGTACTATATGTACTATACAAAACTGTCAGCAACAATTTTGGATTAATAAAGAAAGTAGCTCATATGGTCATCACTTCTGAGAAGAATTAACAAAATTCTCACCAAATTAACACACAGACAAGACAACGTGAAATGTTACTTTCATGAAATGAAGATTTCACGAAAACACCAAAGCGATTTCCAGCTGTCCAGCCGTATTTGCGAGGCATAGGTTAGTATTAACACTCTCCCCCTCTCGTCTCTAAGCAGGACATTTATTTGCATCACCTTTCCCCACTTAGATGCAGTCCGTCTTCTTCTGGCCTCTCTCTTCAGCTGCCGGGCATGCTCCTTGCTCCAGGTTTTATCCCCAGGTTTGATAGACAAGCTGACCAGGCCCCGAAGAACAATAGTCACAAACTTCTTCATGTCGCATGAATCGCTCGTAGCGCTACAGCAAACACATCCTTTGAATGTGTCTCGTTCAAACCCACTCAGCAACAGAAGCAGGCAAGGGTTCCCTGCAGCGAAAAGCCTTCAGTAGTCACGCTAGCTGTGTGACTGCTGAGAGCAAGAGAGCGTGTGAGTGAGAGAAAAGGAAAAATCAGAGGAAGACGACGGAGGGAGGGTGCTTCTCTCATCAGAATTGTAAAGGGTGCGTCACCAGGTCCCCTCCGGAATAAGGCTCCCTCGAGAAAGCGGATGGCTGCACCCCAGACCGGAGGTGGCTGGTGGGTGCATGCCATAAAAAGGATAGGACAAAGATCAGATGAATATACTCAATGCTTTACAGAGAGTCAGGGGGGTTTTATTATCACGACCTGTAAGACCTGTGAAAGTAAGACGCTACAAATCAACAAAACAACGCAGAACACAGATAATCTCAATTTGATAAAGTCTTCACAAAATTGGACCATTGGTCTGTGCTTCACTGACACAATCTTTTACTCTCAAATATGAAAAAGATGCATTTATGTATTATTGATGCTGCCATGTTAAAAGGCCATGAAAAGATGGAAGAGTTGAAACGTTAAGATGAAAATAATGGAAATGAAATGAAAATTTTAATAATACATGCTCAAGTGGATTTTAGTACCTGGAATTATCCTCTTTTGAGAATAAAATCTATGACAAATCAAAAGCAGTATGAAAATCTGCTTTAAAAGGAATATTTTTTTTCTTCCATAGAATAAACATCAGTAGGCAGTTTTGGACCCCATTGACTTTAATTGCATGGAGCAAAAAAAAAAAAAAGCTTAAAACATTCATCAAAATGTCTTCTTTTGTGTTCCTACTAGAGATATAAAAAAAAAAAAAAAAAAAAAAAAGACAAATGAAGAATTGGAAATTTTTTTTTTTAAAAAAATTTTGTACAATTTAAATTGTGTTGTCAAAAGTACTGACTGTTAAATGTTAAAAACGTCCATTAACGTCTGCTTAAACAAGAGCAGGAAATTGAAGTTTTTAAAAGCTCAGTCCCGAAAAGTACAGAAGTCTGAACTTTTTGACAACACTAATTTTCAAGTTAAATTATTCTATCTAATGCACTTTGAGTTGAACATTAAGAGCTCCAAACCATGATCTTATCTAAGAAAACTTGAGTCAGAAAAAAAATTCAGTGAATTGACTAGTACCTGAACTTCAAAGGGTACTGAACCCTCTTTTCATTTGTGATTTACTGTCTCAGTCTAATTTACATTTACACTGGTGTTTTAGAAAGCCGAAAAAAATAGAATATAATAACAACAACGACAACAACAACAACAGTGATAGCCATATGCTGTAAAACAACTGCACCGCAGAATAAATAAAAAAATTATATTTAATAGGTATATTGTTTTTGCTTTACACTACAGTAGGGAAATTACAATACTTATTTTCTACACTTGAAAGAGATATTTTGAATTTGGACTGCAGTAACGTTGCCCATTTAAACCACTAGCTGTCAGCAAGTCATATGGATTTTTAAGCTTTTTATTTTGATGGACACGGCAGTAGAGCTTTTATTTTGAAGGAAAACTCCAGCTTCAGAGAAAACAGGCTTACAAAAACGCATCTCACTACAAATTTAGTGAAATACTGTAATCATCTACCACGAAAATAAAGGCCATTGCATTCCCAAACGCACACTGAACTCACAGCATGTGCAATAAACAAGCTCACTCATTCATTTACTTTGAACGGAGACATTCTGAGGCACGGAAACATCGGATCAAGAGCTTTCAAGACCTATCGTTTCATACTGTCATGTGACCACAATAATGTCGAGACAGTTTTGCTATCACGATATCACAATATTAATAACACTGTTACATTTAATACAGATTTGGAAGAACATGAGGGCGAGTAATCAACAAAATGTTTTTTTGGGTGAACTGCTCCTTTAAGCACCATCCGCTCTTAAGGTTTATTCAAAAATTAATTTGTCCGCATGTGCATGTTTAATATGACCTTTACAATATTCAGTAATCTGAATTTCTCCTCAAAAGAATAAAGTGGACAATGCATAATGTATGATGACATGACATCATACATTCACTATCGCTGGCGTCATAAACAAAATATACGGCTGCAAATGTTTGCCAAAAAATTATAAATGTTGATCATTTCCCTTATGTTATAGTTTTGTTTTGAAACTTAAATCTGCAGACCTTAAAATTCCTCTTTTGTGTGGGGACCCTCACTATGATATCATCAGTTAAAATGTTTACTTGAAAAAAATATTACATAGAAATTTGTGTAACATGACACCTAAATGGAGTGCTGTAATCAACCCATTATGGAGAGGGTTGTGTGGACTTAAAATCTTTGACATCAATGATGTAATGCTGCGAGACTCTGGGTAACTATAAAAATCCCTCATTGTAAATACAACCATAAACTGATTAAAAAACTGTTTTGATTCAAGTTCCAGTAAATACTACAGTTATGATGTTCCTGCAAGACAGCTCTGTCCCAAAGATTACTTACCCTAAGGTTTAGATTATGTCTGCAGGTCTAATTATACTTAAATAATTCAAGTTTATTTTAAATTATGTAATTAATGTAAGTGTATTGTCTGGTGCATAGAAAAAAAGGGGTTTTAATTTTATGCAAGAGAAAATGGGTTCCATAAGGGCTTTAAGAAAGTCAGCCTCTCCGGAGAAAGTGCTTGATAAATCATAGGCAGTCCCCTAAAAAAGCTTTTTAAAAGCACAGAAGTGTAGGAGGTTTTTCTTCAAGAGGTTTTAAGAGGACTGTCTCTCTCATCCAGTACCTAGCGCTCCTCAGTCCTACCAGATTGAAACCTCTTGTGACGGTCACCATTCATATTTGAGGAGCTCCTCTATGCAAGGGATGACAGTTAAGCAGGAAGCATTAAGGAAAATGAATGAATTTGTAATAAGCTCAATGGCAAGAAAAGAGAGAGTAGGAAGTGAGACAAAAAAAGGATGACATGAAACGGCAACAACAGCTTTTGAATAATTACAGACTGATTGTTTTATCTTGTTTTTAAGGCCAGACCTTTGGCAAGTTCCACACTGCATTTCAGAAACTTGTTAAATATTAATCAAATCCAGTCATAAATAAATGCAATCAGTGCAAGCTGTCTGTAGCTATAACGCCTGCAATATTTGTACTTCAAACCACTGAAAATCAAACATGATAACGCATTTTCCAACAGGCCTAGGCACCTGTAGCCAGTGTAAAGATACTCTTTCATTTCGACACATACCAGTGTTGTTATTGTTACCTAAACTCATGTCTTAAATTAAAAATAAAAAAACTGAAATAAAGCTGAAATAAATTATAAAAACTATATTAAAGGGATAATTTACCCAAAAATGAAAAGGGTAATATCACTGTAGGGTGCCTTTTGGTGTCCTGTACATAAATAACTAATTTGCCAAGATAACTTAACGTAAAAATTACTACGAAAGGGTGTATTATATTAGACTAAGTTTTTATATTCATAACAAAAGCATTACATTGGTCTTCATATACATTTTCTAGATTTTTTTTTAGTTTTGTGTAAGAGGATGCGTGTTATTTTGCTGCCATGCACTGCTCATTAAATTTGAATGAGAGTAGAATATACTTTAATCACAAAATTGCTGTTCTCCTACTAACATTATTAAATAAGAGAATACTCATTTTGAGTGTATTGATTATTTGATAATAAAAACAATATTTTTATTTCATAAAAAAAAAGAAGAGTTTGTCCATGTCCCTTGAATGGTTGTCCACCCTGTCGTATTGGGGAATCCGCCCCTTTAAGAAATTGCCATCCGCTTTAGGGACATCAGGACAACTGATTTTTTTTTCTTCAGTAAGTTGGTGACTTTCCAAGTGACAAATTTCTTTGTATGAGTTTGCTTACTTCCTTTGCCAAAGCTTGACATGTCCACCTTGTCAGCATAAAATATGCTGGAAGTGAATAGAAAACAGTATTTTCAAAATATGCAAGTTTAAATATACCAAATTCTCTTCAACAACCAGACTAACTATTGGTGGGTGGAGAGAGCACTGGTTATCCGCTCCCCCCCACCTTCAATCCCGGCCGGACCTGGGACTCGAACCCGCAACCTTTCTATTACAAGCCCGACTCCCTAACCATTAGGCCACGGCTGCCCCATAATATGCTAACTGAAGCTATTTTAAAATAATATTTTAAATAATTATTCAATCATACCTGTATAATCCAGTGTGTTCAATAGCTAGGTATAGGGGCAAATACATGCAAACAAAAATCTGCATTCAAATATCACAATATTCTCCGAATAAGAAAAAAATATGTGCGAATTGTATGAGTTTCTTTAAAAACACAGGGTTCACATAAAATATTTTATGTATTTATAATTTGAAAGCGAACAAATAACCCTGTTTAGGAAAGGGACATCGTATCTTTCAGAAAATATAATTTGCTTCTTAATACTGCAATAAAAATGTATTTAACAGTAATACACATGTCCATGACAGCGTGGACAAATCTTATTATTTATGCTTCGAATAATGGCCCATAATTATCTTTAAAAAAATGTGTGGGAGCTCAGCTAATGTGTTTCTATAGTACTTCAGTGTCTACTATTTATGACATGACAAAGCGAATGGGAAATTATCACCAAAATTTGTCAGTATTGTGAGCGCTGAAAGGCACTCGATGGTGATATTGACCCATTAATTACTCACCCTCATGTCGTTCCAAACCCGCAAGACCTTAATTCATCTTCAAAAGATAAATTAAGTTATTTTTGATGAAATCCAAAAGCTTTCTGACCCTTCAAAAACAGCAAAGCAACATCCACTTTCGGTGGTTCTCTCGTGAACGTGCATCAAAAACACAAAAAGTATTCTCGTAGCTTCATAAAATTAAGGTTGAGCCACTGATGTCACATGGACTATTTTAACAATGTCTTTACAACCTTTCTGGGCCTTGAACGTGTCAGTTGCATAATGACAGAATTTTTGGGTCAACTATCCCTTAAAACAAAAAAATAGAGATGCTTCCCTGGCAACTAACTGAAATAAAACAGGCTTGAGTTGACAAAAAAACAGAGTAAAAACTAAAACTAAAAATAAAAGCTAAACAGCAATATTTAAAACAATACTAATAACAAAAGAACATAAGAATTACTTCAAATTGTAGTCTAAAAATGAAAGCTAATATTAATAATTACTACAACAGTATATAAATAATACTAAAATATCAACAACATATACATGTAACAGCAACTGCAGGATCAGTCCACCTTTGAGAAGAAACAAAGAAATTTCTGGAAACCAGAATTGGAAGAGTAAACACCAGGCTAAAAGAAAACTGCAGAAGGCCAAGTACAAGTTATTGAATTGAATTCAATAAATTAATTAAAAATTAGATTAGAAAACGTAGAAATTAAATTACTCCGTAAAATGGTTGAAAGCAGAGACTGTGAAACAGCATTAGGACAAATGCTTTACACAATCAACTTAGAAGACGGGCTCATTTGATAGTGACATTTCATCGCTCATAACATTAGGTTTGTGTATGGTTTCTAGAATTACTGAAAAGTACAACATATGATTACGGAGGTCACTTATGCTCTTAGCTCACACTTGACTTTCAAAAACTAAAGTGAAAAGCTACAGCCACAAGAGGGAGAGGAAGATGAGGTTGTGTCTAGTTCAAATTGCCCCAACAACAGCGTGTTAGCAGCTCAATACACTGGTCTTCATTGGCTGCCTGAGTCACACGCACAGAGAGGATGAGATGAGACGAGAAGGGCACGCTCTCTCGCTGACTGAGGCTGTGACACTGATGCCATTACAGAGCTGCGGGGCAACCCGCCATGCAGGGTAACCTCACATTTCTGACAGCACATTCATGTGCCACTAACATGAAAGCTTATTGGTTGAGAACGGTCCCACTGTTTGATCAGCACTGGTTAGTCCAGCTCCTGAAATACAAACACGAACGTGTCCTCATGTCCCAACAGAAAGCGTCAAAACAATTCTTAGAGCTTCTATAAACACCTAAAGTGGCTGTGGTCAAGACCAGATTTAATAAGACATTATATATCCAACAACATCAGAATGAATTACTGTTCTAGGAAACTACCAGAAACCAGATCACAAGACTAAACTTAAAAAAGTAACTAGTTGGTGATATTCTGACTATTCAAATCCTTGATTTTTGTTAACTGGCAGGCAACACAATATTCATAATCATTATAATGACCCAGAAATAATTTTAAAGCTTGGGAACTCTCAGTACAAAGTTAAAAGAAACTAAACAGCTGCATCTGAGAGCAGTAAATGAGAATGCAGGGGGCATCATGATCAATGCACCCTAATTAAAGCAGACACCTACTGTGTGAAACACTCCAGATTAGATGTCAAACCCCCAGTAAACACAAATCCAGGACATGTGCATGCACACACATGCAGAGAGCCACAAGGCAGAACGGCAGATTGAGGAACTGTGCATCAATCCAATGCTTTGAATTCATAGTGAGTAGAGCACTGAGGTGACATGTTATGAATCTTTCTCCTAACAGGAATGCTATCTAGCAAAGCAGACACAGTGGGTTCAGCCGAGGTTTGTCCATGGACAACAAGGCTGTCAATTCAAATAGAAAAATTAACTTCTAGATGCACGCAAGCTTGGGCCTCAAGGCAATAGTTTAAACTTTAAAAGAACATGTTTCAAGATGCCTTTTCTGTTGCATAACATGAATAAACATTATGATATAATGCAGATTGTTATGTACAACACATCATTGATCTCTCATTGATCATCAAAGATGCAAGTCATGCAGTTTCAGACGTGTTTGAATGCTCATGAACTTCTAATAATGTTTGCTAAAAAAAGTCAACAGGCCACATTCATGAAACTTGCATAAATATGAGTAAATTCTGAGTAATTTACCCATAAACAAGCCTTTACGATAACTCTCCTCTGGATTCACAAAGTTTCATAAACATCATATTTGATAGTTAAACATGTAGGCCTGTGTTAATGAATTTCAATCATTCATAAATAGGACTCCCTTATCAGATTTGGCTCCAGTATATTGCATAAATGATACCTAACAATAAATATTCAATTAACATGTGTCCACCAAAGTGTAGCATTTGAGAACACATTTTTCCAGCTAAGACGCTTTGGTTGCTATGATTTGGAATATCCACGGCAGCAAGGTATTACTAGTATCTCATTTTAAAGAATATTACTGATTATAAAAATGCAGTAACCAGCAATTTTAACTTCTCCATTGTTGTTCAGTCATTTTACAAGTAGGATTGATGGCTGGGTTAAAAACGACAGTGACGAGCGCTGCATTTTATCCCAAGTTGAACAGTTACAGTTAAAAAAAAAACAACAACAAAAAAAAACAGGGCAAACAAACTTGTGAAATATTATGGCAGTGCATTAAAAATTCAGTGTCATCGGTTTGCCAAACGAAGACAGAACGTTTTGTACACCATTTACACTTGGTAGGGAGTAGGTGTACATTTCTTTCGTACCAACTGATTTATTAAAAATACAAACAGCAAATCCCGCCTGGAGGTCCTTTGCTAGTCCTGTTCCCCTCTCTCCTCCCAGTACTGTTCTGTCAGCTCTCCACTGTTCTCTCATAATAAAGGTGTAAAAAGCCCATAAATATATATATAAAATATATATATTCAAAAATCAGCTCTGCAAAAATCATCCTGTCCTGGTCAAGGTTGCTTTAAATGTTAATAAGCTCTGCTCGCCCCGCCCCTCTCTTTCTCTTATGGAGTGATGAGCCTGTTTACTTTAGCCGCGTTTAGCCACTAAGCTTGCTAACTAGAACATTATTAGAAAAGGCAATCACAAAGATTCATAAAAAAACCCTTATACTCACTTCTGCTGTAAGTGAAGCTGGATCACGAATGATTTGCGTGCACATAGACGGATATATGTAGATCGGGAGGCGCATTCCCTTCACATGTACATCCCTTCAAATGTAATCCACTGCATCTTCAGCGGCTTAAACGTCGGGAGTAAATGACAACCACTATGTTCATTATTACATTCAGCAACAGAACACCTTAATCGGAGGTGTTATTACATCCCTGCTCCGGCATCGAAACAATGGAGGTCGGACTCTTACAGCTGATTTAAGGCGGGTTTGAGGTAAGACGCTCATGTCAATCAACTATCGTGGGAGCGGCCTTTGTCGGTGTAACAAATGAATGGCTCAGTTTAAAAAAGGGGATATTATTTTTACAGATTAATTAAAAACCACTCCATGGATTTGTATCATTATAGGGTAGGTGTGTACATACATGATCAAACAACATCTAAAAATGAACTTTGCATCCGTTGACCCCTTTAAACACCACACTGCTGCAATAACAGACTATCTTCATTTCTTCCCTGTGAGACACACCCATTTACACTCTCTAATGTTTAACCATACTATACATACGTATATATTATACATATTTACAATAAGGGTGTGTGAAACTGAAAGAGTGTGTTTTTTGGGATTTTGTGTTGGTACCTATGCTGATTTAGGCCTGTCGTGGATAGATGACCGCTGCAATTTTTTTTTTAGTTGTGTGATCATAAGGTTACAGTAGTGAGAGAAATTAACTTTTTCACCCCTAAAAGGATTTTCCAAGGGCATTTTAACCCCTAAAAGCATTTTTTTCTAACCTTATTAAAAGCATGCGTCATCTTTAATGCCAAATCTTTTTTTCTTTTTCATTTATTCTTACATCACAATAAAATAAGGCACTAATAAGCAAAGTCCTTTTAAGACTCAAGTCATCTCACTCGGCGACCATCTTTGAAATGCCTCTCGGGCATGCAAGTGCATCTCCAAAACCGTTCATTAAGCTTATGATACAATTTCATATTTAATAACACCAATGAAATCTGACAACAACAGTCTCATAAAACTTGTCTCTTATACTCAAATACCGTTAAAAAGCTTATTGAGTTTTTGATGCTAGACCAGCCAATACATATGCGCAGTCATGAGTGCGAGTTGCAAACGACTGGCTCTTTCATTTAAAAGGCAGGGCTTATTTGTCATATTGGGCGTTGCACTTTCTTCCATTCATAAGTAATAGCAGTGCACAGTCTTCCTATATATAAATTCTTTGCTATAGGGATGTTACCTATCAAATGAGTCAACAAAAGCCATATGTGTACTGCATCTGAAATATCATTTGGATGCTACACAAATGGTTTAATGCAGCTCAGATGTCCATAAATAACACTGACTAAGTGACTAATGTTTTAAAAATCAAATTGAATATTAAAATATAAAACACTGATATTTTAAAGAAACTACCTCCACCAGCAAACAGTGGCAAAGTCCCTGTCATAATGAGCGAGTCATTGAATCATTTATTCCAGGGGTCCTCAACCCTGTTCCTGGAGATCTACCTTCCTGTAGAGTTCAGCTCCAACCCTGATCAAACACACCTGAACCAACTAATTAGGATCTGAAGGAGCACTTGATAATTAGAGACAGGTGTGTTTGATCAGGGTTGGAACTAAACTCTGCAGGAAGGTCGATCTCAAGGAACAGGGTTGGGCACCCCTGATTTATTCAAATCAGCTGACTCCACTTCTGAAATGAAGCGTGACTATTTTGATTGATGGGTCACTGAATCATCCACTCAACGATTTGTTCAAAACTGCAGATTCATTCAGTAATGCTGCTCTAAGATGCACAATGGTTCTGCTCGGCTTTGTTTTGAACCGTTTCCATAGGCAGTGATAATGTCTACTCACACATCATTAAAACCTTTACGATATTATCACAGACTTTCTCACACACCCCTACTTGACAACAAGATCAATGAGCACTATTAAAGTGCTACTGATCTGCACTCTATCTCTCTGAAAATCCCTCTACCAAACTTTATATCATCAAACTAAAGCATCAGAGCTGCACTGTGTGTGTTCGCTATATTACTTTATTAATATCTAGCACTGCGCCGATGTATCAGAGCTTGCTAAATTTACCCACTGGAGTTATTAACTGGTGTGGCAGGCACAGGGAGTAAACAAACTCATCGCTTATCCACAAGGCCAACCAGCACTCTGCCTGCTCTCTTAGACAATCCATAGAGACTGTGGCGCAGGTTCTGAATGCATCAATGACCCTGTTTTCTAGCGTATGGCGCTCGTCAGTAAACAGTAGACAAATTAAGCGCTTTATTATATACACCACAGGAGCGTTTGGGGATGTGTCTCTCGAGTCGGTGTGTCTTTGACCTCTACTGAGGTTTGATGAAGTATGCTCTTAGATCTTCTCATCTACTCAGATTCTTGGCTTACACGTTGCTCTAGTTCTCTAGATACAAATAGCCACTAGGCAGTACATATGTAGGCATTTCCCATCATGCATCTGCATTCCCAGCATGAAAGAGCAATCTAGGTCATGAAGGAAGTCTCTTGTGATCCAAACAGCATGTAGGCTCTTCATCACAGTCTTAAACTAAGAGTCCAATACAGTTTCTAAGAGGCTGACTATGGAAAAACAGCTTTCGCCACAGCTCAATTAAGCAGACTGAAGATGTCTGAATAAAAATACACAGCGTTCTTCATCACTTACTCTGTGTAGCATTTATATGCACAGCTTTTATCCCCAAAGGTGCAATCTAGAAGGTTTTACATACAGACAGTCAACGAGGCATGCAAAATATAGGTCCATAATGTAACATACAGCTCTAACCTTATGCTGAACTCAGCCACACCCTGCTGTGAGTTTGCCGTTTACCCCTCGTTTGGCTGTTTCCATGGCTGTCAGCCAATTGCAGCACAGGCAGCTTAGAGGCTGTAGCTACACTTTAACAATGCCAACATCAGCATAGGGAGAAGGTGTAGGGGCTTCAGCAAGCAGGAAACTGAACCTAACATCCTTTGTTTGAAAGCTGCTGCTGATAATCATGCTTTCAACAGTATAGTTTGAATCAATAAATAGAAAATGAATGGTGTGGTAGCTAAAAGCCGTTCTGCAATTAAGCTAAAAGCAAACAAACCAAACATTCTAACAACTAGCTTGCAAAAAGTCAATTTAGACCACCAACAGTAGACACTCCATGTCACATTGTTAGGGATCGCTCACCCAAAAATGACAATTCTGTCATTAATTACTCACCCTCATGTCATTCCAAACTTGTAAGACCTTTGTTTATCTTCATAACACAAATAGATATTTTTGATGAAATCCAAGAGCTCCTGACCCTGCATAGACTTGTCATATAACTGACAAGTTAAATAGGGTTGATATTTTTGTTTTCCTTGCCCACAAAAAGTATTCTCATAATTTAATAAAACACTGCGTTTTACAGACTTTTTTTAACAATGTCCTTACTACTTTTCTTTCAGATTTCATTAAATATATCTTAATTTGTGTTCTAAAGATGAGCATGGTTCATGGTTATGAAATGAGGTCTTACGGGTTTGGAATGAATTGAAGGTAAGTAATTAATGATAGAATTTTCAATGGGAATCCTTGCAAACAGGACTTTCAAGTAATGAAGAAACATACCCACATTTTGATTTTGCATCATGTTAAAGTTTGTCATGTGAACTCACTGTGCTGCTTGGTTTGAAAGTGACTATAGTAATGAAAACTGACCTTTCTCGTCTACAAAATTTTGCCCAAATTTCACTAATGCAACCTCATCTTTATACGGTTGCATGTTTCTCTTTTAAAGGGAACCCTGGGTATTAAGACTTGTATGGTTTAATATAACATAAATGATGTCTCTTACTGAAACATGTAGTATAAACCCCATGAAAGATTTACATTATGTAAAAAATCCACATTGTTTTATACAGATTTTGGAGTATGGGGGGGGGCGCCATTATGTCAATGACGTGAAATGGCTGCACTCAGTGAACTACTGCCACTACTGTTGCTAATTTTACCGCAACACAACATGGAAAATTAAATACTGATATGATGCCACATTTTGCAGCTTTTGGTTGTAATTTTCAGTTGAAGGGCAACAAGAGATATGATGCAAGTCTTCACTGCTTTTCCTAGGGATAAGAAGAGAAGCAAAGAATGGGAAGATGCCTGTGGACGAATAAAACTTCCTAAAGACCTGTGTCATTGTTCTCTCCACTTTAGCCCTGATGCCTTTGAGGCTTTTAGTAGAAGACCAGAGTAGACCAGAAACGCTAGATGCAATCCTGACAGGATGTAAACATGCCGACGCATGTCATGACGCTGTGGCCACTTAAGGCGTCATAATGGCACCAGTGTGGATTTACATATATTAGTAAGAGACATCATTTACGTTATATTAAGCCAAACATGTCATAATACCCAGGGTTTGCTTTAAACATCTAGGAAAAGATATGGGATAATGTGTGTAGTTCATGGCCATCACAATAGCTGCAGAAGCTAAACTTCTGGGTAAAACAATATTATAATCATAAACCACCCACAAAACCAGTGTTGCTGTCCCTGAGGCCTAATGTCTTTTCCACATTCTCCAGACTGCAGACAATCCAAGTTCCATGTACAGCCCAATTTTGGGTTAAGTGACTAGAGCACTTGAAAAGAAAGGCCCATTAGAATAGATCATCCTTATGCTTTCATAGTCAGTGGAGTATACTTTGAAAGGCGTCCATGTTCAACTGCCTGAGACATAACGTAAAAAAAAAAATTAAAGTATACCTCGTATTCCTACTATCTGCTGCTGAAAAAATGTGTGTGCTCCTTTCACTTTATAGACTAAGATTAGGCCATCAAAGACAAGATCACATTAAAAATCAAAAATTAATTTAAACCTACAAGACAGACTGGAACACAACTTTTTTTCTCCATTATCCATATCAGTATAATCACATTTTATTTTGTTTAGTTGCAAACAATCAGATTCCATCTACTCTACAGCAAAACAGGATATTATCCAGATGTCATCAAAATATGGTAATCATGACTAGCAATCTGTTTTCTGCTGAAAATTTCATTTTGGGGACACATTAGACTCGCATTACAGAGGAAAACGGAAATATGAGCATACGCATAGATTTGATATGGTGTTTGAGTTATTGAGTATGTGTAATGATTGTATACTGATATGTCTGAGGATTAAAAAAACAAAAAAAAACAAACAGGTTGGGGCTGCTAAAGCCCTTCAGAACTTGACCATTTAACCCAATCACACATACAAAATCTGACTGGCACCTCAATACCATGAGGACACTGTGATAATAACCTAATAATCACTCAGATGATCCACATCTGTAGAGGGGGCAGTAAAATACTATTTTGTTGATAAACGTAAAACGTTGTGGACTAAATGTGCTCAACAAAGTTAACGTTTAATGATATAATGCTTTCTTTAGAGTTAATGTGTGACTTCAGAGTAATTCACCTGCAGGGTCTCAGTGCTCATGACAACACAGTGATTTTCTAAGAAGTTGTTTTGAAACAAAACAGATTATGACAAGCACAAAACAAATTTAAAATGACCCAACGTACTAAGCCTTAATAGGCAGTTCCTACAAATATAGAATAGTGTTTAAAACTGAAATAAAAAAGAGCTATAAAAACATGAATGAACATGCATCAACTGCAGCATTTGTATGTTTTCAGTTTCAGCAGGCTTCAAATATATTTAGAACCCTTTGTAAACTGAAGAAGGGACACAAAACTCTCAATAATTATTTAGCAAACTGAAACTATTAAGCTATTAGGCTGAAACGAACAAAAAACATTCTCCTAACGAGCAACAGCGCATCAGCATCATAAAGCTAATAGCTGCCATTAGTGCATGAGAAAAAAGGAGTTCCTCAAAAGAGAGGATGACAAAAGCCTTGTCACACAATAAAGTTCTGTTTTGAAACTGTTCTGTAATGAAAACTCATTGTTTGCCATCTCAAGCAGAGGTACTGTACTTAAAAAACCTAAATGATCAGTGAAACAGCAAACAGCACAGCATGAGGCATGTGGATTCCCATCTACAGCCCATTAACAGCTTTCCGAAAAGTAACCACATTATGGGTCCCCGGCAAGGCTGTAGACAGCTCACAATGCCTCCCTCAGAAATAAACAAATCAGCTAAGACTTTTACACTAGTGACTTTTAAAATACTGTACCAGTTTCAAAAAGAATACACAGAAGCTATAAGAAATAAACTGATGTGAACCATAGAAAATAATTTGATAGATACAATATGCATTGTTTTGACAAAATAAGAGAATGAATACTCACAGGCATCATTTTTGCTTGTGTCAGAGGAACATCTGGTCTTCAGCTTCACTTTGCCTTTCACAACATCCACAAGGTCCAACCCGAGATCACAGCCCTCTGTGTATCAGGAAAAACAACTTCATTTGCACTACCACTGGCACATGAACGTGCACAACACCAACAAATACAGGCCAAACAGGCCAAGACTCAGTACGTCCTGTTATTTAACTTAAATTAAACGCTTAAACTTAACAAGCAACATCACCTTTAGCTGACCAGAATTAAAGAGAAGCTTTAAAAGACTCGCTAAACTGGAATAACAGCTGAGTGTGAAATGGCAGATGTTGGATGTTTTCATACACCCACTGAGAGCCCGAAACTCACTCTCTTCTCACAATGAATGGCTTATATATATTGTGTTTTGAATCAAAACTAAGAGGTTTAAACGTGTGTTACATATAAATACGATCATTTCAAGGAGTTTTCCTCTATCCGCCCTGGATACACGGTTCCCACATCTGTTAGCCAGTTAGCACGAACAGAAAAAAACATCTCGCTGTGCTGTAAATGTTAATAAACACTGAAAATATACACAGAATGTGTTTAAAACTACATTGTACTCACTTGTCACGTGTAGATATATGCCATAATCTTTTAGAAACGATACATGAGGTGTTCCTCGTATCCTGGCGGAGTGAAAACAGCAGAGTATCGATTAACTCGCAAGATAGCTAAAATAGTTAGCCTGCTAGCCGAAGCCAGGTAAAACACTGCGATACGCGAACCGAATGAGAGAAAACGAATCAGAACTCGCGTATTCCTCTAAATGCTTTCGGATATTGGTATAATATCTTTTGAAGCACCAAAATAAAAGCGATACAAGTATAGCAACAGCCAGAAGTGGCTGAGGCGAATACAAGCAGCTTGCGCTGTTGTGTTAAATGATGGCACGCGCAGACCTGGAATGACAGGAATGTGGAGCTTAGTGACTTATGGATGTTTGTATGTGTAGTCATTAAAGTCTCTAAGTCACGAAATCAAAGACGGTATAACACGCCCTTTGTTTGTCGACTACTCACATTAATTGTAAGGAAGCTTGAAAGTAAATGGTTATTTCAGGAATGGTGTTACTTGCAGGTGTTCAACATGGAATATACTCTTATAGGGCAGATTTTCAACACTGTGACTTTCAGTCAGTATTTTTCAGTAATAAATATGAATTGTATTGTATAATTTCAAATTGTATGTTTAGAGTTCATTATTTGAGAAACAGTTAAAGGACTTTACATTTGTTTTAAATCTGCTGTGCTGGACAGTCCTTCAACACCCACTACTGATCAATAACATGAACTACATATTAACTAAACCTTTTGTATTTTTAAATGTGTCTAAAATACAAAAACAAAAATTGTGTTCTATAAAACATTGTTAAAATTTGTTAGTAGACATTTTGAGTGGGAGTTTAACATCAGCTCAAGGAAAACGCTTAATTTGTGTCCTACACACCAGTGCATGCTAGTTGAGTACTAAAGCCACTGAAACACTTTTGGCAGGACATCTTTAATAGTTTAATTCCATAAGTTAACAATCAAACAGTTTTATGTTTGTTCATATGAATTTTCTGCAAGACAGAGTGAAAGACTACAAAGCAGGGAACTGTCCATAGTGTGATCCAAATCGAGCGGTTTATTGTTTACATAAAACAAAATACAGATATCCAGGTGAGGTTCTTCAGGGGAAGATTTACAGAGAGGACATGGGGAATGACGCTCCGGTGGTCCAATCAGTGGGCAGGCTCTGTGGGAAAAGGAAAGTCATATTAGATCACCATAATTTCTTTTTGCCCCAAATATGATCGTTTTCGAGCAAGAGAACCCAATCCTAAAATTTGGACTTTTAAAGGAGAAGTCCACTTTCAAAACAAAGATTTACAAATAATGTACTCACCCCCTTGTCGTTCAAGATGTTCATGTCTTTCTTTCTTCAGTAGTAAAGAAATCATGTTTTTTGAGGAAAACATTATTGCATTTTTCTCCATATAATGGACTGATATGGTGCCCCGATTTTGAACTTCCAAAATGCAGATTAAATGCGGCTTCAATCGATCCCAAATGCGGCTGTAAATGATCCCAGCCAAGGAAGAAGGGTCTTATCTAGCGAAACGATTGGTTATTTTCATTTAAAAAAAAAAAAAAAAGTATTTTTTAAATCTCAAACGCTCATCTTGCCTTTCTCTCCCTGAACTCTGTGTATTCTGGCTCAAGACAGTTAGGGTATATTGAAAAACTCCAATCGTATTTTCTCCCTCAACTTCAAAAATCATTTCAAAATCATCCTACATCACTGCAGAAGTACCGACACAGTCTTTGCAAAGTGAACATGCAAGGAAGATCAAACACCCTTAACAAAAAGGTATAACAGCCATATAGAACGATTTAGAAGTTGAGGGAGAACATGAGATGGGAGTTTTTCGACATACTCATGAACAGAACAAAAACAGTCCACGCAGAGTAAGACGAGACAAGCGTTTGGCATTAAAAAGTATATAAATTGTATTATTTTTATTAAAATAACCAATTGTTAAGCTAGATAAGAATTCTTTCTCAGCTGGGATCATTTACAACCACATTTGGGATCGTTTGAAGCGGCATTTAAACTGCATTTTGGAAGTTCAAAATCGGGGCACCATATCAGTCCATTATATGGAGAAAAATGCAGAAATGTTTTCCTCAAAAAACAATTTCTTTACAACTGAAGAAAGAAAGACATGAACATCTTGGATGACAAGGAGGTGAGTACATTATATGTGAATCTTTGTTTTGGAAGTGGACATCTCCTTTAAGGTAATCAGCTAACCTAACTATCTTTTTTTTTTTTTTTTTTTTTTTTTTTTTTTATTGTTGCCATTTTATTTATTCGATCTTAATATCAGAATGTTAAAAAAAAAAAGAGAAAACATTAAAAAAAAACTCCTAGAGATCAATCTGCATATTTGATGGACATCAGTTATGATCATGATTTGAAGGCATCTTGAGTAAAACAGCTTCATATTTAACAAGGCATATATAAAAACATGACCTCATAGCAGACGGAAGATTGTTGCGCACAATCCCCATATAACAAAATTATTACAAATGTGTCAAATATTATTTTGAAACTATTTATGAAAAATATATATATCTGGCCTAGACCTTTTTAACTTTTTTAAAATTCAAAATATACAACTGCTTATACTTACTTGACTGCACTGCTTTCTTCTTTCCTGCAAAACAGCAATATTATTGTTAATATTTAATAAGAACATTAACAAGCTTTTAAAATCAAGTCTACTACCTTGAACAGGACACTAGAAGTTTCTGTTTCTAAAAATACAGACTGTTTATGATCATGGGCGATGCTTAGAAGATACATAAAGGGAAATGTTTATGTAGTACATATGATGTGCACCAAAAATAAATAAGAGTTTATGACATTTCGACAGTATGTACACTACTACCAACAGGCTTTCCTGCAAACTTGATCTCTCACCTCCATATGAAAGTTTGTAGTACATGAAAGTCATGATTCCTACACCAACCCACATCTCCTGGTACGCCTTGGTGTAGTAAGGGGCCACCTTGGTCCACCAGCCAGCGAATGCACCACCTGCCATCTAGTGATCAAAACATAAAGATGCATGAACATTTGTCTAAAAGGCTTCAAAAACATGAATTATTATACATATGTTTGAACGTACAAATGTTATTATATGTTTCACGTTAAAACAATAATCTAGAGAGTTACGCTACACAATCGGTCCTTTCAAGGACATTGATCATACATTCAGGGACCAGACAGGGAAAACACTAGTAGACTAAAATATACGGTGTCTTTAAGACAGTAACAAAAAGAGCAAACCACTGTCAGTATTTCACTGTCAGAGTAAAACGAGTTCATGCCCAGCTCAATTTAGTTTAAAGATAACGCGTAACCTGAAAGGCGAAAATAACAACAGTTTTTTCACTGTCTAATATAGACATAGAAATTATGAAAAAACATGCCGTGATTCATGTGTAAATTCAAGTGCCATTCAGGTGTAAAGTTTGAGCCATTAACCGATGTTGATTCATTTAAGGCGCTCAGCAAGGCCTTGTCATACATGGTCCAATAACTGAAATAAATAATGGCTTGAAACGACAGTGAATCTTCTTGAAATGCTCAGTGATTATTTAAAACATGCCAACTGAAAACATATGAAATTTATTATAAGAAAACATACTCACCTCTAGTCTGTAAGTGCACTGGACCGCTCGGAGAAGGTCACTGTTTAGCGCTAGCTCAGTGTGGGGAGACAGCGGAAGATCTCTTTAGGTTTCCGCTTTGTAATTAAAAGCACCGGCACCAAAATAAAAGTCCGTGTGTGAGGAATGCATTTTTGAAACGCTTATATGTATTTTTCATGGTCCTTATTGTGTTGAATATTAGCATATTATAAAATATGTTAGCGCCACACAACCTCTCACTTTGTTCTAAATGTAAATATTTACATAGATACACTACTAGTTAAAAGTTTGTAAACAGTAAGATTTTTAAATGTTTTTTAAAGTCTCTTCTGCTCGCCAAGACTGCATTTATTTGATCCAAAGTACAGCAAAAATACAAAAATTTTGAAATATTTTTTACTATTTAAAATAACTGTTTTCTATTTGAATAAAATGTAATTTATTCCTGTGATTTCAAAGAGGAATTTTTAGCATTATTACTCCAGTCACATAGTCCTTCAGAAATCATTCTAATATTCTGATTTGCTGCTCAAAACATTTATTATTAATATTATGTTGAAAACAGCTGAGTAAATTTTTTCAGGTTTCTTTGATGAATAGAAAGTTCAGAAGAACTACATTTATCTGAAATAGAAATCTTTTGGAACATTAAAAATGTATTTATCAATTTAAAGCATCCTTGCTAAATAAAAGTTGAATGCATATTGTTACAAAAGCTTTTTATTTCAGATAAATGCTGATCTTTGGATCCTTCTATTCATCAAAGAATCCTGAAAAAAATATTAAACAGTTGATGTATATATACTGATAATATAATAAATGTTTCTTGAACAGAAAATCAGAGTATTAGAATGATTTCTGAAGGGTCATGTGACACTGAAGACTGGAGTAATGATGCTGAAAATTTAGCTTTGATGACAAGAATTAATTACATTTTTAAATTATATTAAAATAAATTAAAAGCTGTTGTTTTAAATAGTAAAAATATTACTGCTTTTGCTTTATTTTGGATCAAATAAATGCAGGCTTAGTGAACAGAAGAGAATTCTTTAAAAACATTAAAAATAATTTGACTGATAGATAGATAGATAGATAGATAGATAGATAGATAGATAGATAGATAGATAGATAGATGATAGATAGATAGATAGATAGATAGATAGATAGATAGATAGATAGATAGATAGATAGAAACATCTTTAACATTATAAAAGTTGACTTGGCAACTCTGGTGTGAGAAATAATTACTATGAAATCACAAATTAATTTAGTTCAAATTTAATTGTGCAGGCATTTCACTGATAACGGACATGAGGAAAACA
Organism: Labeo rohita; assembly: GCF_022985175.1. Lineage (NCBI taxonomy): Eukaryota > Metazoa > Chordata > Actinopteri > Cypriniformes > Cyprinidae > Labeo > Labeo rohita. The sequence continues at coordinate 13,050,751 of NC_066888.1, read as the reverse complement.
ATAAAGCTAGCAGGGTTCACAGAAACAAATGAATAAAATTATGTTACACAAAAGTAACAGAATTTCCTTTTTTTTTATTAGAGGCAACAACAAAAGTATGAGCAGAAAATGTGATAAGACAATATACTATATACTACATTAGGTTTTGCATCTGCAGGCTTTTGTGGTAATAAACACAGCCTCAACTCTAGAAGAGAACTTCACTTTGGCCAACACTTATTCAGCAGTCCAGAGTAAATATCACATGTTTGTTTTTACCCTGTTTAATATTGCTGTAAAATGATCAGCACTGTCATTGTGAGCAAATACCAAACCTATGTCTGCCACCTTCAGTCCATGCTACATGACAAACACAGTTCTGTCACTATATGATAAAAGACGAGCAAAGATTGTATCTGTGATCTAAAAAGCATGGGATAGGTGAGAGTGCTATTGTAGTTAGTTCATGGGTGCATGCAGCAAGCAGGACCACTGATGCGCAAAGGCAGTGGTGCAATCCTTTCCCCTCAGGCTAATCTCTGCTCTGTAATCCAGAAATATAACTCTGAAAAAAATGACAGATTAGGTTGGATATCTGGGTTGACTGCTCTGGGTGTGTGCGCTTATGTGTGTGTGCTACTTTTAGTTTGATCATTAGCTGCAGATCCTGGAAAGCCACTCACCCTAATGTCTTACCTATATGCTTTTTAATGCATTTATTTTGTTCATAAAATTCATTCATCAAGTTTTTTTTTTTTTTTTTTTTTTTTGAAGAATATGCTCTTCTCAACAGTTCATAATAACCAGTTTTCAAGCTCCTAAAATGGCAAAAAAGCATGAAAGTATAAAAAGTGAGTATAACTAGACACCTTTTAAAAATAATTTTAATAATGCTATATTTATAAAATTCTAAATTATTTAATTTAAACAATTATTATGATGTTGACATTATTTGATTGAAAAAGTGACTACTTCATGTCATAATTCATCGATTACAAAAAGATTATGGCTCATCTTCCAAGTTTTAACATCACATACTACATAATCATGCTAATCACTTTTAATCAGTCTAATTTATTTAAACTTGAGCACTTGATTTTTCAATGCAACTGTAGATCTGTGTTTGAGAACTAGGAAATTTGCAAACAGGAAAGTTTTCAAGCCCATCTCATGAGGGAACACAACTATTTTATGAGGTGTCAATTTCATATGAATGTGTTGGCTGTGATTTGTATGATTTGAAAGCCTTAAGGTCCATTCTTAAACATAACCATCACCTTAAAATAGTTATGAATAGCCATGAGAACAAGTTGGATATCTATAATTAAGTATCTCACAATGTGGTGCTGTAGGCCTCATATGCGAAAGGATGGCAAAAAGGCAAATTCCACTCTCTGTGCATAGAATAGGGACAGGCAGCACGCAAATGTTTATCCACATAACTAGAAATGGTAGGAATTTCCTCCCTGTGCTTCCCTGACTCCTCTGATAAAGAATTAGATGCATTTCCAACAATGGCATTTCTGTCATTACTCTCTGTAGGTGGACTGGGAGCAGAAAGAATTGTTGGTGGAGCTGAAGAGGCTGGACGTCTCTGCATGCCGTCTTCCTGTCTCCTCAGGAAGTCCCTAAGAACCTGCTTGAAGACACCCACTAGTTCCCAGGGAGGGATATCATTGTGGGCCAAAAGGTCATGGAGCCTTGACAAAGCACAATACAAAAAAATTAGTAAAATATTAAAGCAATATCACAGAAGCACAGTAATCACAGTGGTGCTGACATTTAGTTCAACAGCATAATTGCAAGTGAGCACTGCTTTTGTACAAAGCCCTGCAGGACATGGGAAAAAACAAGATACTGTGGCCACAGATAAAGAATTTGTTCCCTTATCCTATTAATTTGTTTCCATCTTTTAGTTAAATCTAGGGAAGAAATAAGGGAACTAATTAGTTCAGTGTGGCCATGATTTACCTAAAACGAGAGAGAGTGAATTAGTAAAACATGGCAACAAATTCATAGTTTTATGCATATCACATGCACCGCTCCATATTTGTATACAGCAGTTAATTAAACAAGGTTAATATTGAGTAACTTTAATTCAGACTGTTTTGTCTATTTTTGCTCTGCTGAAAATAGTTTTAAATCAACCATTGCGACCAGATGCCATATTGGTAATACTCGGATGTAAACAACAGCATGGATTGCACTGTTAATGTACTACTGAATATGTTGTTCTGCTAATTTATGCTGTCTAAGCCATGGGAAAAAAACGTGTGAAAGCTGCTAAATCATATAGAGAAGGACTTAGTAAGCAGGAACGGGCATAGCCGCGGGAACATATTTTGAGCAGGGGGGGGGCTTTAAAAAAAAGGGGGGGTTGTTGGTCAAGTTTGCCAGGAGCGAAGTTATAAGTGTGCAATGCACAGGCTTGGTCCTGTAGTCGGTGTTACAAGGCATTTTTATAGAAATAAAATCAATTTAGTACTGCTGGACATGGGACGCTACATATCTGAGGGAGGCGCCGCGCGTAACGCATCTGTTTGGTGGCGGATTCAAAAGCGCAAGATAACTATTGTTAATAAACGTTTAATTTCTTCGTTTAAAATAACTTACTTTCGTTAAAAAAATAACGATGAACCACAAATTAAGCATTCGTTTTAAATAAGGGAAACCATATTTATTTGGGTTACAACGCAAGTAAAGGCTAGGCTTCGTTTTTGTTAATAAGAGTTAGATGTTTATTAAATGCGAACTTTATGACTGATCTGTAATAATAATAATCCCTTAAACTACGATCGTTTTGTTTTTTTTTTTAAAGATTTATCTTTGGGCTTTTTATACCTTTATTTGGACAGGATAGTGTAGATAACACAGGAAAGCATTGGGTGAAGAGAGAGTGGAGTGGGATCAGCAAAGGACCACAAGCTGGGATTCGAACTTGAGTCTCCGTGAGCGAAATTGCACTGTATGTCGGCGCACTAACCGCGAGGATACTGGCGCCGACACTACAGGCTTCAAATTTTATTAACAAAATTGTAATTATTGTTATTTAAACTTCAGTTTCATATATGTGAATATCTTAACGGTACTATTTTATTATGGGCCTATACAGTGGCAAATAAAATAAAAAGGCGGGTTTTTTTTTTCCATAATTAAAAACGTATTGGTATTATGGCTTTTTCAGACTGCACTTAACATTTTCTTAAAAAAAAATCAATTTGACCAGATCTGTGTTTTGTCTGTCATAAGAACAACTGTATCTGAAGCAGCAAGCGTGTCGCATTATGTGCTTTCATCAACGTACAGGTTACAACTTTTATTTTAGTTATATGGGCGTTTAGTTATTCTTGTCTTTTAATACACCAAAATCTCATGATATAGATGAAGCTCTATATTCACAGAATATTTAAAACGTAGCATACAAAAGTATATTGGCTACAACATTAAAGCACTCTAGATTAAACGAATCATTTTGATTAAAATGATTTAAATGACTTAATCATAACTTTAAAGTTACTTGTCACCACCTACTGGCATTAAAAATGTAATGTGCACAAATTATCACAGAAAAAAACCACATCTGTCTGGAACGCAAACAGACAAAATCATGAAAATAATTCTGCACAAATTTTTGGCTTCTAAATGCAGCTGTCATAGTGTAGCCTATTTAAACGACTAGTTCACCTAAAATAATTGTCCTATCGTCATTTAAAAATCAAAGTTTTGTAACCTAATCATTATTTGCTCACTCTTAGATTTTAAACTGATGATAGAATGTTCGTTTTTTTATTTTTAAAACAGTCAATGTCAGCTGTTATAGAAGATAGTTAAATATCGATATACACTGTGAAAAATAAAAAACACAATTTGTTGAGTCAGCTTCAAATAATTTGTTACTCTGCTGCCTTAAAATTTTAAGTTCAGTCAACTAAAATAAATTTAGTCAACTTGAACTGTTAAATTGTACTAAGTAACAACTTAGATATTTGTGTTTGCTAAACTTAAAAGATGGGTAAGTAACCCAGCTGCCTTAAAATTTTAAGTTGATTTAACTCAAAAATCTAAGTTGTCACTTAGTATAATTTAACATTTCAAGTTGAATAAACTTTTTTTGAGTTGACTAAACTTAAAATTTTAAGGCAGCCAGGTTACAAATTATTTTAAGTTGATTCAACAAATTGTTTTTTACAGTGTAGATCAGCTAAATATCTAGCTAAATATCGGTATTCTATTTTTTCTGCTTCTATTTTTGCTCAGAATTGTGAAATATAAATGCATGTATAAACTCACAATTACTAGAGTCAGAATTGGGAGATTTGCAATTCTGAGTTTTTTTCTCGCAATTCTGACATTTTTCTCAGAATTTAGAGTTTATATCTTACAATTCTGACTTAATAACTTGCAGTTGTGTGTTATAAAGTCAGAATTGTGAGAAAAATGTACAAATTTTTTTTAGAGTTTATATCACAATTAGAGTAATATCACAATTCTGAGAAAAAAAGTCAGAATTGTAAGATGTAAACTCGCAATTTGAGAAAAAAGTCAGAATTGGGAGATTAAAAATTTCCAATTACCTTTTTTATTTTTTATTCAGTGGGCTTCCATATGTAAGAGTGGGCATTTGTAATTTTAATGTGTCTGGCTTCTTGTGCCATTCACTTCCAGCTATGTGTAGCTGTACAAAACAGCTCGTTTTGCTGCTTGATATTGTGAAATAGTGTGTCTTACCATATTATTTTAATGTATTGTCTTAATTATGAACACACTAGTTTGCAGTGCAAACAGTTTTACCGTTTACTGCACTTTGTTATTCTTCTCCTTATTCCCCCACAGCAGCTAGTGAACCAGAAGTCTCGCACATTCACAGAAAACAGCTTTCGCATAAAAAAGGCGGATATGTGATTTTTTTAGAGCAATTGAAGACCATTTTTAGAGCATTTAAAGAATGCAAAAGTGAGAGATATTGTTTTACCTGGAAAGTACAATGGCAGTGTGTGAGGGTGGGATGCGACCACAGAGGCGCTCTAGCTGGCGGTGTTCAGAAGCAGATATAAGGGCAAGCAGGTTTGGATATGCCGGTGGATGACGGTATCCCAGAATGCCACGGGAGATGCAGTACTGGAACTCCTCCTCTTGAACCTGCAGTACTCTTTGCTCCAACTGCCAAAGCATCTCACGTAGCAACATCCGACCTGGGCCTCCACATCCATTTGTGTGGGGACAACCTACGAAGGGCATGGCTGGGCTGCAGTGTATGAGCAATAGGAAAGAGTGTTGGTGTAACAAGCGGATAAAATGCCATTTGCCGTAAATGAAAATGAAATGTAAATGAAATGTGACTGTTCATAAAGAGCTCGGTCTTCAGTAGACAGTCTTTCAAACTGTATTACATCAAGCGGTGTAGCCCACATCCTGAACTGGCAGTTCAACAACATGTCCCCCTTTTCAAGCTAACACTAGCATCTGCACGACATGTTGGTTTATTTTATTTTTATTGGTCAACCAGCACATATATTTTTGATTACGATGGGTATTTATGCACATACGCAGTGATACACAACTGAGTCATAATGAGAAAAGCTCAGAGAGCACTTCTGTTTGAAAAGCCATGCTAAAAACAAGCCTATTTGACAGTCAGGCATAAAATGCACTTCACATAAATTTAGCATAGTATTAAAGCACTTGACGCTCACATGCAAATGTCAAACTACGCCCTGCAGAAACTAAATAAATTAACAAACTTGGTAGTTGTGTTTTGGAAAATGGTAGCTGGTTTCAAGCTTTTTATTAAAGGCTAAAAAGTAGCTGACTGACCAGTCATCTTGTTCCAAAGCTGATTTGACCAACTGTAGATGGTTTGTTGGTGGTCCAAAATGGTCTGCCTAACTAATGACCAAATAATCATTATCTTGTCCCAGTAAATCAGCCTTAAACCAGCTGAAATTTTCCAAAACAGCAGCCCTAAATAAAACAAGAAAGTCAAAATGGACAGAGATAGATAGAAATGGTGCTCTGAGAAAGACAATGAACTGTTGAGAAGATAGATATACATGATTTAAATGGACATGTCCAGAAGTGGAAAAAGCTGACCAAATTGAAAATAGAAACAGCAGGAGACAGACAGAGAGGTGATGGATGGAGCGGAATTTAAAGGAAATGATTCACCACAAAGGAAGTTTAGTAACAGAGGTGTACGGAATACAATGGAAATTACAAAAATGGACATTTGAAAGGACATTTTTACCTTGTGGGTCTTAGAGGTCGAAGTCCATGATGCTTTGACTCCATCTGGTATCACCTAATTGCATCAGGTTATGCAAATAAAATGTATAAATGAAGCCAGACTGTCAGATATGAATGAGAGATGTAGGATAATGAGGGAAAAACAACTAAAAAAACTAGTCTGGTAGAAGAGATTAAGAGAAACTAAAATAATGGTTTCAAACAAGAAGAATGAAAGAAGAGAGAGTGTGTGTCAGTGACACACAGCAATATGCGGATGACTGCGACGGGCAAAGTTGAGATGAAGAATGTGAATTTCTCCCCTGTCCACCGCAAACTGCCTTCTGTCTCTCTGCTCTGATAACCCAGCCCACTCTGACTCGCATGCCCTCAAACATGCATTTACACACACACACACACACACACACACACACACAATTTCAGCTCATATAACAGAAATAACACTCAACACAAACACTGACAGATATGGTTTGAAGTATGCATCCTGCTTCCCATCTTTCAATACACTGTCACACATCCTACAGTCTTATATTCAGCTTAAATTTCATGCTTCAAAACCTGCCTAGGGTAAATCAGTCTGGGGTTCTTGTTTTCTACAGTAAAATGCTTAATGCAATGTGGCAGTCTGAGTAAAATTATCTCAAAAAATGCACCCTGTGTCAGCATGTAATGTGACCCAGTGCCAAGGGGAATTATGTCAGTATAAGAAAACAAAATGAGAGTTCCTGGTCTGCTCAACAATGTGACACGCAGATGAATAAGCTTGTATTCTTAGGTGGAAGATAATGCTATTAATTCGATGGTTAATTATTAATTTGATGGTTTTCGAGATCCTTTGTGTCTCCAAAAAACTTGTAATAAGACAAATAAATAAGCATATTAACTCACACTGTATTAACTACATTTGGTACGACCATGTTCATGTTTATGTGGATGAAAAGTGATTGCGCTCATAAGCGTTTGTCACAGATTGCAGTTGGTGTCCATATGGAGGCCTCTGGGAAGGCTGCAGGCTGGATGGTCTTCTGAGACTCATAATCACAGCCCAGCACCTGGTTCTGGTTCTGGGTCAGGTCAGGGTAAAGCACCAGACTGCTGGCCATGCCACCTGCCCTGTGAACATGCCATAATCCCCCCAAAAAACCCCATCTAGATTATGTGTGTAATACTAAAGTATTGCAATCTGAAAAATATAAAACATAAGCAACATTGTTGGAAACATATAAAATCACAGTCATTCTAACTTATTTTGCATATTAAAAGTGCTTTGAAAATGCAAATGAGAAATTTTTCCAGTGTTTTCCAATATAAAATAACAAAACAATGTCATAGTCATTAATAATAAGAGTAATAATAATATGACAGCAATAATTGCATGTCATTTAATTTATTTGAAGTAAATAAATAAACAAATTTCTTGTATATACAGTACCAGTCAAAAGTTTTTGAACAGTAAGATTTCTAATGTTTTTATAGAAGTCTCTTCTGCTCAACAAGCATGCATTTATGATTCAAAGTACAAAAATTGTAAAATATTTTTTATTATTTAAAATAACTGTTTTCTATCTGAAATATTTTAAAATATAATTTATTCCTGTGATCATAGCTACATTTTCAGCATCATTACTCCAGTCTTCAGTGTCACATGATCCTTCAGAAATCATTCTAATATGCTGATTTGCTGTTCAAGAAACATTACTATTATTATCAATATTTAAAATAGTTGAGTAATTTTTTTAATGATTTTTTGATGAAAAATCCAAAGATAAGCAATTATCTGAAATATCTGAAATTAAAAGCTTTTGTAACATTATATACCATTCAAAAGCTTGGAATCAGTATGCTTTTTTTCTGTCTTTTTATAGTTATAAAAATTAAACTTTTATTTAGCGAAGATGCTTTAAATTGATCAAAAGTGATGACAAAAACATTTATAATGTTAGAAAAGATTTCTATTTCAGATAAATGCTGTTCTACTGAACTCTGCTCACCTGTTTTCAACATAATAATTATAAAAATAATAATAAATGTTTTTTGAGAAGCAAATCAGAATATCATAATGATTTCGAAAGATCATGTGACTGAAGTAATGAAGCTAAAAATTTCAGCTTTGAAATCACAGGAATAAATTACATTTTAAAATATATTCAAATAGAAAGCAGTTATTTTAAATAGTAAAAATATTTCAGAATTTTACTGTTTTGCCCTGCTTTGAATCAAATAAATGCAGACTTGGTGAGCGGAAGAGATTTCTGTAAAAACCTTCGACTGGTAGTGTATTTTTAATTATATCATTTGTTTATTTGTATTTTTGCAGGGGAATATGGCAGAGAAAAACACTAATATGTCCCTAAAACACCTTCTTGAGGTCATCCTACACTGCTACAAATTGTGTTTGTTATACTTCTATTCCCACTCCTAAGATGTGTGCATGAGTACATATGTGAGTTGCAATGCAATTTGTAGTTCTTCCTCACAGCCCAAGTATGAAAAAGTGGACCATGTCGGCAAAACACTTCATATCAGATCATTGTCCTGTTATTCCTCTACTGCAGACTCAGACCTGAAGACATGACATCACCTGATGTCCAATTATTTCTGTCTACTGTGTCATGTTGTATTATTTTCAAAGAGCGTAGGTCTCGCAGTCTTTCTTTAGTTGACTTTGTTCCTCTGTCCTGCAACAAAACACTTGGGCTGAGCTGGGAACTTGCTGTGCATGAACTTTCGAGCATAAATCTAATTCCAGACATATTTGCAGCACTGTTTGAACAATTCCCAACTGTGTATCTTCCTTTAGTACAAAAGGAGAAAGAAATTCGCTGGAAATGGCACAGGACCTTTCACTGCCCTCTCTAAAAACCCTCAGTACCCAGAGGAGATTCAGGCCGTCGTTGCAGTCAGTCTCAAGTCGTCAGACGGAGTGAATGTAGCAGCCCTGTCACACATACCCACATAGAACGAGGCTAATTGTGAGTGTCAGTCTGTGTTTTGAGGTGGGTGATGTCATTGCCACTGGCAGGGCGCCTGTTCAGGGACAGTGATGATTTGGGACGTGACTGGTGTGCACACATCGATACACCAGAGGGCAGTGTGCATGCTTACATAAAAAGGAGCTTTATGTATTTTTTTATATTTTATGAAATTTTCTTTGCTTCATAATTTCATGTGTAACAATTTACAACAATTTAATGTGCAAATGATAGCTGGTTGTTTGAAAGTCTGGGGTTTGTAAAAAAAAATTTTGGCTTTTCTATTCATCACATAATCCTGACAAGAATGTATCATGGTTTCCATGAAAATACTAAGCAGAAATATTGAGAAATGCTGAAAATTCAGCTTTGCCTCACAAATTAACTTTTAAAATATATTTAAATGGAAAACAGCTATTTGAAAACTGTAATTTCAACCAAATAAATGCAGCCTCTGTGAGCATAACAGACTTTAAAAACATCAAAATCTTACTGACCCCAAATCTCTGAATGGTAGTGTACACTTTGCTCTTTTGTAGGCTCTTGCTAAAAGGCCGCGAGTCTCTTTTTTCATTTCAGTCTAATCAGTGTTTAGACAGTGATGGAGTTTTGTTTAAGCTGTCATGTACTGTACACAAGCTGGATGTGATCACTGACTCCAGTCCGTTTCAAGATAACTGTATCATCAAAACTTCCTTCTGTCACTACTGTAATACAGTCTGCCCTGCCTCTGTCCCTCTCTCAGCATCAGTGATGCTGAAACTCACTAGATCAAGCTTAGATGCTGTAATTGAGTCATTCCTGTTATATGCAATACCTTCTGAACTTACGTGTAATGTTAAAGGGCACCTGTTATCCCCCTTTTACAATATGTAAATCTCAGGTGTCCCCAGAATGTGTCTGTGAAGTTTCACCTCAAAATACCCCACAGATCAATAATTATATCATTTTGAAAATGCCTATTTTGAGTGAAAGCAGAAACAGGCTGTTTTCGTGGATGTCTCTTTAAATGCAAATGAGCTGATGCTCCCCGCCCCCTTTTCCAGAACAATGGTTTTGATTACCATAGCGGCGTCCCAATTCAAAGACTGCAGTCAAGGATGCGGCCGACTTGGCCTACAAAGGACACTCCCAGTCTAGCCTTCGCAGGATTTCCTAATTGCGCCACCAGGTGTTGTCGATTGCCGCTTCTGTTGCTTAATAGATGATATTTGTTTATTAAAATGAAAATAACTGTAGCCTGAATTGTTAGTTTTGACTTTTAATTACCGAATTGTACTTTAAAAGTAATTATTAGGTTTAGACTTCCTTGAATATTGTAATAACATGAAAAATACAAAATATAAAGTGGTTAATTGTTGACTTAAAAAACTAAAAAGTGATTTTATGTTGTTTATTGTATTATTGATTATTATGGACCATGGTGAACAGACAGGTTTTCAATAAATTCAACAAGTTTTATGCAGTTTAATATAATAGTTCACTTACAAACGTTAATGCCGCTCATCAGTGGCTGGACTGGTTCGAGTCCTTTGGAAGCAGCCTTCAATATTGCACACAGTTGTATATGGCATTTGTTAATATTCCAGCAGTGAACTTTGTTTGTTTCATTTGCAAAATAACAAAGTGGTGGAGTGTAATGCATTCCTTAAGTATTCACACAGAAATGAGAAGTACTGAGTTTACTTTGCTTCATTTACTTGTCAATGTCAAAAGTGATGTACAGAACAACTTAATTTCAAAGTTTCCCAGCAGCTCCATTTTCTCCAGAACTGTTCTAAAAGAAGAGAAAAATAAAGACTATTAAGAAAGGGCTGCAATCTTGCTTAGAAAACATGACACAGCAAGACTTGCGTACAAAGTACTCCAGAAATTATATTTCTGGATCAAGTTTGCCTAAAACTAATGTGGACTATCTTGCATGATAGCACTACAAAATAAATCTATCTTTAAAAATAAAATAAAATAGAAATACAAGTGAAAAACTTATCTACTTACTTATCCAATTACTTTTAAGAATTGTTATACCAGTTATTACAGTACATTCAAACACAGTACTTACACAGTGTATTCGTCGGCCACCTCAGAAACATCACCCGCTATTTTGTTTGAAGAAAAGTCCCGTCGTCAACAGCACGCCATGAATTCTGGGACAGGGTAGGCTGTGAAGGATCCTTCTGGTGTATCCTTCATTTGCAGGCAAAAACGGAGGGTGCATTTGAAGTTGTGTTTAAATTGCGGCAGCGTTTGTCGCGCCGCTGTGACGCAATCAGCCTTCAAATACGCACTTCGAAGGATGTAACTTATGAATTGGGATGCAGCTCATGTCTATCATGCTGAAATCACGCATTTTAAAGCCATATCAGTATCTGATATAGGGTTTTCTGAGCGCACACATCGGAAGCACACACACAGAAAGCAGCTGGCACACAGCATGTGAGTACAAAACTAAGCTCTCTTTCATGTCTTATTGCACTTAAACTGTCAAATTCACACAAGTTTATGTTAAAAACACATAAGTTACAAAAACAGTCGGTTATGTCTGTGTAGGTAAACAGCTGGGAAAGAAACCGCTTGTTTATATTAGATCTGTGTATTAAAAAAAGAACATGCACCTATAGTAATTTAAGTAATTTAAGTAAATTAAAAGTGAAAACCAGACTTAAAACAAACTCAGACACATAAAAATAATTATTATAGCTTGATGTTTACACATTTTACACTCGGTAGTGAGGGGTTTAGAGAAGGGGTGTCAACTTCAAGGCCTTTTTTTTGTGATATCCCTGTTGAAAAAAAAAAAAACAGCATAAGGTTGGGTGTGTTTTGAAGCATGGCTGCCTGTTTGAACTAGTTTGATCTGGTTTAGCTGGTCCTAAGCAACTAGCTCCTGTTCAGGACCAGCTTAGGACCACCACATGACCATCTTAAACCAGCTCATGACCAGCTAAGTACCAGCTTAAACCAGCAGCCATGCTTTAAAACATACCTAACCAGCATATGCTGTTTTTTTTCAACAGGGATGTCCTGCAAGTTTGTCATTTTATCAAACAGACTGAATGTTTTACATCAGTTATTATCACAAAACATTGTAGAATTAATCAAATTCATTGCTAACACTTACTAATGTTTGTGCTGTTGGTTTCCTTCCAAAGTGATACTTAGTTACTTTCTGGAGGGTGACAATAAAATGCAATACAATGATTCTGGAAATTTGTAAAATTGTTCCTCAAAAGCCTAATGTATCCCTGAGACTCACATTTTAATATGACTCTTCTATGATGTACGGACATTCAAGTAAACAGGTTTCTACAGTACAGTACGTGCTCATCTTGACATATTACTAACGATATAAAAGTTATTCTTGCGTTCACTTCAAAAATCAGTAAAGATTTTACAGCAGAAAGACACATGAACCACAATCTGAAGATGTTTTTTTTTAAAAAGTAAGGCCTATTACTTGCTAAAAAGTATAAACTACTGTACCAATTAGATGCCAGAAGGCATGTAGTATATTGTGCACGACAGGTTTTTCAGCAAAGTTTTGATCATGTTGATAATTTAGCCTCAGATACGATACATAAGACTTTATAGGGGTAAATCTGTATTCTTATGTTTTTTGTAATCTTTTGGTTCTTTTGGCACAAGAGAAACCGAATCTACTCTTATTGCTATTGGAATGGGCAGTGGTCTGTTAGACAGAGAGAGCCAGAGGGAGTGTATGTGTGTGTGAGTGAGACAGAGCGAATCCATTAGGCCTGTCTGACTGACTGACAGCCGCGTGTCCTTAGGTGAACAGAGAGGTAAGAGTGTGCATTAAGAGTTTTATCTTTGACATCTCCGCTGGCTCTTTTATGATTACTAACTATTATGCCCTAACATTCTTCAAAAATCTATTTCACTTCAAAGTGTTTTGAACAGCCCTTTTTTTCTACCTTTTCCTTGCAGTTTCTGTTCAAAAGTAAAACTGAAACTATTACAAACAAAATATAGTATTTGGTTTCATTATGTGGCATTGACGTGTTATTTGTGAGGGTTTTCACAGTTACAGACGTACAGAAAAACTGTTTTTTAATAGTTTCGGGTACCGTTGACTTTTTCACCCTGTCTTAAGGTGTTTTTGACAAGGAGACATTGGTCAGTCATGTCGGGCTTTTGGCAGTTTGAGTTTATGAGGGCACAGCTGACCTTTGCTGAGGTAGAATGTGTTCCCAACATACAGGCAGGCACCTCAAGGCCGTCTTGCCAAACGTCACTGTGAGCAAGGTGAGAGAAAGGTCTTGAGATTGTGGAGACATAAAAATAAATAAATTTATCTAAACTAAATAAATATGGATTATTTATTTACCAAATGCAGTAGCTCAAAAGGCCACATGGAATTTCATCTTTAATGTGTCAGCTGGACATTTGGTTAATTGTCTGAAAGCATGTTGTTGTACCCTAGTAAAAAAGTAATATATTTAAAATACATTTATTTCATATTAAGTATAGTTCAAATCTATTAATGCATTTGCAGACAAATGCAAAATTCTTTATATTCAGCCTAAAATGTGTTTTATTGTCACTACTGTATGATCTTTGAATAATTTGGGTCTTTTAATGCATATTTAAAGTGTACCTAAAGTATACTTGCAATAGTTCCACATTAGCACAATCAAGTGTACAATTGAAGTCAAAAATTCTTGCAGAATCTGCAAAATGTTAATTATTTTACCTAAATAAGAGGGATCATACAAAATGCATGCTATTTTTTATTTAGTACTGATCTGAATAAGATGTTTACATATAGTCCATGAGAGAAAATAGTAGTTGAATTTATAAAAATGACCCTGTTCAAAAGTTTTGTTGTTGTTGTTGTTGTATAGTGATTGTTGTTAATGAGTCCTTTGTTAGTCCTGAACAGTTAAAGTGCCCACTGTTCTTCAGAAAAAAACCCTTCAGGTCCCACAATTTTTTTGTTTTTTCAGCATTTTCATGTGCTTTCCAAAAATGACTGTATGAATTTGAGATCCATCTTTTCACACTGAGGACAACTGAGGGACTCATATGCAACTATTACAGAAGGGTCAAAGGGTTACTGATGCTCTAGAAGAAAACAACAATGCATTAAGAGCCAGGGGGTGAAAACTTTTGAACAGAGTGAAGATGTGCACATTTTTCTTATTTTCCCTAAATATCATATTTATTTAATTTAGTACTGCCCTTCAGAAGCTACAAAAGATACTTACATGTTTTCCAAAAGACAAAATAAGTTAAATTTACCCTGATCTTCAAACTCAAAAAGTTTTCACCCCCTGGCTCTTAATGCATTGTGTTTCCTTCTGGAAAACCAGTGAGAACCTTCTATTACTATCACTTAACCAAAATAAATAACTAAATAAATACATTTAAAAAAGAAAAAACACACAGCTGTGGATCATTCAGCTAACAACACAGTATTAAGAATCAAGCACATGTAACCTTCTGAACAGGGTCATTTTTATGAATTCAACTATTATTTTCTCTTGTGGACTATATGTAAATGTCTTTTATGTAAACTTTTTACCTCAACTGTAAGTATATCTTTAGTTGGACTTCAGAACTACTTCTGCACATTTAAACTGCATTAAGTACAAACTTAGTAGCTCCAATTTAGCAGACTTTAAGTATACCAGTTTTGTATACTAAAAGTACAATTGCACAGTATTTTTATTAAATACATAAACATATAAATGCATTTGTAGCATTAAATAGAAATTCTTAGCATTAAATAAATGTATTTTAAATACTTGCTGGTATATTTATTTTTAGAGTATAATTTATTGTGAAAATAAACCTTTTCACCAAACTGCATTTTGACAATATAACAGAAATGTTAATTATAGCAATTAAACATGTATAAATGATAACTGATTGATATACACTACCCTTTAACAGTTTGGGGTCCCTTTTACTTAATACTTAGATTCAACTTAATAAAAAACGTTTCTTGAGCAGCAAATCAGCATATTAGAATGATTTCTGAATGACGATGGAAGCCTGGAGTAATGACTGCTGAAAATTCAGCTTTGCCATTTCAGTAATAAATTACATTTTAAAATACATTAAAACTGAAAAATATTATTTTAAATTGTAAGACTATTTCATATTATTACTATTGTATTACTGTATTTTTTTTATCAAATAAATCCAGCCATAGTGAACATCAGAGAAAATAAATTTTAAAAACATGGTATTTCAGTACTTTAATTTGTCAACTTGACATTTGAGAACTTTAACTTTCTAAACGCATGTAATTGAATCTAATATAAAAAACAGTCATTCAAAACTGCATTTTGAAATATTCAGAAATGAAGGCCAGACCACATTTTGATGTTTCATTATTAACAAGTAAATATCATTTTCACATATTTGGCAGCAGAGGGCAGTCCTTGCTCAGATTAGCCTTTCCACTTCTCAATTGGGTGCATTTATAGGATGTTTAACATCTTGTGGCTTCAATGTTTTTCAAAATAATGAGCTAAATAATTGCAAAAGAATAGGTCCTTCTGGGGCAGCACTATTTGGAGGTCATGTTTATAAATGGCTTCTGACATGCTTTTACTACTGATAAGATCCATATTTCCACATCAAAGAGTGCTACATTAATGTGGGACATGACTGCTGTTTGCCTCCAAGAGCTCAGATTAGAAGAACTCTTGACTGGTTACTGACTGAATGTATGTTTAAGTAGTTTGCCCAGAAATTACAGCAGCACTGCACTGCAAAATGAACTCTTTTTCCACAGTATTTTTGTCTGGTTGTCCAATACACATACCTAAACATTCTTGAATACATAGACATTTACTTAAAAGGAAAATGGTGTAACATAAGGGCCTGGTTTCACAGATAGGGCCTAGACTAAATCAGGATTAGGCCATTTAAGTAGTTTTTATAAATGTGCCTTAGAAAAAAACATTACTGAAGTCCATCTTGAGACAAAATTTTAAAATTTTAAGATCAGTCAGTGCAAGTTTCTTTCAGGTTAAACATCTCAGAGTTACATTTTAGTCTGAGACTAGGCTTTAGTCTGTAAAACCAGGAGAAGAAGTCTTGTTTTCTGAGACAGGCCTATGTATTCAAATTATGTGAGTTCTTGCTTAAAGCAATTGTATTTAAGATACTTATCTTAAAATATTAGTTTCAAAGTCATTCTGACGGTACACTGACATCTAATAAGGAGAACGGCTTCTGTTTCTTTCCAACGCTCGAGCGGTATGAAATTCCACGAAAAGGGCGGATTGTTTTACAGCAGCAAAAATGCAAGTGGACAGCTATCCTAATTACAGCAGGACCTTTAAAAGACAGGAAAAAAAATCCAACAATGGTTTCAGAAAAATAAACGTATATGTATATATATATATATAAAAAACAAAAAATTAAAACAATTTTATTTTTCTTACCCAGTTGGTACATTTGTCTATTTTTCATACATGAACTCACTTATTTTTAATACATTTATGAGAAAACAGAAAACTTAATATCTTATGATATCTTACTTTTCAATCAATGTCTCTTGATTTAAGAATGATTAGTTCTTGTAGCGTATGGGAAAACAAAAAAATATACTGAGCAAAAAAATCACATTTTGCAAAATACTGAACTTGTCTTTGCAATGGTTTAAAACGCTGTAAAATGTTTAGAATTATTACAAAAAACAAATACATTTAAAAAAAATGTTTAAAGTTCAAAGGATGTTATTTATGTCAAAGACAACTTTAAAATTGATGTTGTTAATAAGGCCATATATCATAAACTTTACTAGGGACACAAAAGGCACTGAATCCCTGGAATAACCTATTAAATAATCACGAAGGTTAGGCCTATGTGATGAAATGTAAACCGTTAAGAAGAGGTTTTATCAAATTTAAATATCATTTACAAACAAAGAACACATAGTGGAGCATTAATTTCCTGTTTTGGTGATCACAGCTCACTACCAGCTCTTCGGATGCTGAGCACCACACCCACTGTCAGCAAATTCCCTATTGTCCCTTTACAATGGTACTACCCCACCCTCCCGATTCTCCTTTATTTCGGAGTGCGACACTGCTTCCCTCTGAGGTGCAGTTCTCTGCCTCACCAGCAGAGGACGAGGCGAGCTTGCACATATCAACAAAAACACGTTAAAAGCTTCATCCTCATCTATACTCCATCAGCTATTATTATTCTCCTGAGCCCTGAGTAATATAGAATCAAGCGTCCAAGACAGAATTTTAGATAACAATGATTTTTAAACCTCAAGAAAATCATTTGAAACCTCCCTAAATGTTCTAAAATCTTCCTTTTAGGGTCGTCCTCATTTGTAAAAACAAATATAAAGGTTATTTTTACTGTAAAAATGTACTACTGTACTTACTGTATTTATAACTAGCTTATTAAAACAATAGAGGTCTATGCAGAGTCTCTAGTTAGATAGCAAAGCATGTGTGTATGTTGGAAGTCATGCCTGTGAGCGGAAACAGTACTGTTGTCCAAGTCCGTCCCACCTGTTCCTGGGCCGAAAATTCTGCATTTGGACAATAGACAGGTACACTGGGCACACCCAACAGTGCCCGCTGACAGATGGGGAGCGTCCTAATTTAAGACATTCATTATTCATATATGTAACACAACAAACATCACTGACAAGTACATTTTTCACTTCTTGCTACAGTAATGCTTCCCTCCACTTCCTTAACGTTATGTTCTTCTGTCCATCTTTAACGGCTAAAGTAAAATGTTTACACCGTCATACTATTTTAATTATATTAAAACTTAAAATGGAACAAAATGAACGCCCTGGTGAAAAAAACAGCATATGCTGGTAGGCATGTTTTGATGCTGGGATGCTGGTTAGGTATGTTTTGGTGCTGGTTTAAGCTGGTCCTTTGCTGGTTTATGCTGGTCATGTTGCTGGTCAAGGACCAGCATAAACCAGCAAAGGACCAGCTTAAACCAGCATCAAAACATACCTAACCAGCATCCCAGCATCAAAATATGCCTACCAGCATATGCTGGTTTTTTCACCAGGGCGTATCCACCTTTTTCCTTAGTAACCGATGAGTGACACAATGAAGGATTCTAACTTCCGTTTGGGTGCTTTACTGTTCTGGTCTCCACAGAAACCTATGTTAAAACGGGATAAAAAAGTTTGACTTAATTGAAACTTCTTCAGTATAACTAAATATAAAAATGTGCGCAAGTTTAATGTTATAATGTTGGCTCGAAAATACGTTAATTTGACAAGAATCACAAGAGACCGGAAATGTAAAGCACCGCTGCAGCTGGGCGAAACGTCCGTGTTCAGAAAAAGGTGTATATACTGTATATGTGACGTTATATATAATTTCAGTTTTAATTCTAACAATTTTAATAGCCTACTTCAGATGAAACTTCCTTCATTTAGTTGTCAAATCAACATTCAAATTTTCATTTTAAGTTTATCCAACTTTTCCTTCAATACGGTTCCTTATCGGTTCATTATCTGCTATAGGGAAATAACGAGAAGAATAACAACACCCCTGGTGAAAAAACAGCATATGCTGGTAGGTATGTTTTGATGCTGGGATGCTGGTTAGGTATATTTTGGTGTTGGTTTAAGCTGGTCCTTAGCTGGTTTATGCTGGTCCTTTGCTGGTTTTTGCTGGTCATGTCATAAACCAGCTAAGGACCAGCTTAAACCAGCACTAAAACATACCTAACCAGCATCCCAGCATCAAAACACACCTACCAGCATATGCTGGTTTTTTCACCAGGGATGGAGTAAACATTTGCACTACAAACCAGTGTGCTCATAATTAAGATAATACGTTAAAATAATAAGGCAAGACACACCAGTTTGCAGTATCAGGCAGCAGAACAAGCTGTTTTGTACAGCTAAAAATAGCTGGAAGCAGATGAGACCAGAAGCCAGACCTATAAAATGTACAAATGGCCACGCCCGTTCTTACGAGAAGAAAAAGGTGGATATATTTATATAAAGTTCATATGTAGCCTATGTATATGAAATAATTTGACACTAAATTAAGGCAAAGCTAAATGGGACATTTATTATAATGGGTTTACGTTACGATTGTTGTAATCTTACTTAAAATAAAAGTTCGATCATGTTGTGTAGGCTAATTGTTGTTAATACATTTGATAATTGGCAGTTGAAGTCTAAATGACAACTATCAGTTATACTGAATGGTATTTTTTCCTTAGAAATTAGAGGGGAAAAAAATCCAAAGTATTGGTATTGATAGTAGATTCTGATAGCAGTTAGTAAAAAGATGCTATTAAATATTATTTACAAATTCACAGTTAGCATTTCTAACATCATTAGCATCAGTAGTTACAACAATGTTAAAAGATAAAAGATGAGCCATGAAGTACATTTAAGAACATTTATTTTCGCATTCAGTATTGAGTACATCTTAAGTGCAAATAGTTAAGAGTCAATGGCTAAAAGAATGAACAACACTTAACATAGTACAAAGATTGACAGATTCTAGCTGGCAATCACTCACTGACGCTTCCTTCTCCTCCCTCTCTTTTGTTTTGTATCATTTTCAAAAAAAAGATCAATGACAGCACCTAAAAACATGTATCTCTGTAGCGGAGTCCTACGAAAAAGAAACATACTGTAATGCTACGAAGTGAGCTGACCATATCTAATCAGAACATTGCTAAATAGTTGCGTTTGTGCCCAGATATCATGAACCTCAGCAGATCCATGCGTCTAGCTGACAATGACGGCTATGTTAATCGTGTTTACAGATATATTGATGGAAGAGGAAAAGCCCCACCCAACGCCCAATACACAAAAAAAGCTTTTTTTTTTCTTTTTTTTTTCCCAAGAAGAGAGTGTCACTGGAGAGCAATAAAGCTGGAGAGATCCTTCACATACTACAGAGATTTTCAGCACAGCTGAGAAAGCACACAAACTTAAAAGATAAAAAGAGAATTCATCAGCACTTAAGACTCTTGACTTCATGCACTTTATGAGCAAATACATACAAAAAAAAAAAAATCACATCTAGTCTTTCTGCCAGATTTGAATATGTTTCAAGGTTACTTCTACAATTCATTGAGTAGTTGTACTTTTGACTAGATCCTGATTTGAGAGACAGCACGCTTTGCTTTTTTTTTCTTTTTTTATTTTTTTTCTAAGGTTACAAGGCGAGGATGGGACTTCTCCTGCACAGCTCGGCCATTGCTCTAGACGTCACAATGTGTACAAAGTGGAACTATGTTCCAGTGATGTTTAATTGTGTCTGATGTCTGTGTGTGCGTGTGTATGTGAGTGTACAAAGAGGAACCCTTGCTCATCGTTCAGCTCTCTCTGTAATGAGACGTTCAGGGGCTCACAACCTCCTCCAGGGGGCCCTGTGGGGCCTATTCAGCCTTTCGTTTGGCCCCAGGAATCTTCTCCTGGATCCTGCATTAAAACACACATTTATATTATATTATATCACATTATAAAGTATTTATTATAATAAATGCTTAAAGGGAGTACTTACTTTCCTACCACAGAGTTGACTTGGGTTCTTATTAGGTCCAAATACTGATCAATCTGTGCCTAGAGACAAGAGAAACATGTAAAAAGTGAGTCATTGTAGTCATAGTGCTTATGAATTATACATGATTCTGTAGTCATGGTAACAATTTTATCACTCTGACCTGGTATTTCTCATAGACCACAGGCATCGAGAACATGGACACCACCACTAAAACAGGATGCAATGTAAATGTTAAAAGATGGGACAAAAGAGTGCATAATCAGTAAAGGCAGTAGCTATTCATGTATGTTTTAAAGTACAGGTGCATATGGAATCAAAAAAGATGCTCACCCATAATAAGAAGAGTGAGACCATTGAAGAGGGCTCCCACGTAGGTCAGCAACCACATCAGCACTGCAAACTTGAGTCAAACAAACACAACACACACAATTCATACACATACTGTATGCTGATACTGTATGCAGGTATCATATGATTTATGCATTTCCTGTGCCAGTACTGACAAGCTAACTAAATTAAAACTTTTTATATTCATGATGATGCATTTCTTACTTATACAAAATTTTGTAAATGTCAACCTGAAAATTTACAAAGAACATTTGTGAAATGCATACATATAGTAAAATTCAAAACTTTAAGGACAGTAAGATTTTTTTCAATTAATACTCAAAATAATAATAATAAAAAATACTAAATAGCACAACTGTTTTCAACATAAGAAAAAATAAAAACTCTTTCTTGAGAAAATCATCATATCAGAGCGATTTCTGAAGGATCATGTGACACTGAACACTGGAGTAATGATGCTGAAAATTTAGCTTTGCAATTACAGGTATAAACTACATTTTAAAATAATTTTAACTTAAAAACTGAAATGTAAATTATATAATTTTAAATGATACGATAATAATTACTGTTTTACTGTATTTTTGATCAAATAAATGCAGACTGGGTGATCATTAGAAATAAATTAATAAATACTTAAAAACATTTTAAGTACATTTTAACACCCCAAACTTTTGAACATTAGGGTACAGCCTGGAAAGTAGTGTAAATGCTTTGTCATGTGTGCTGGCATCCGTTCAAATTCACTTAGAGTAATTTCTTGATCACCTCCTATAATTTCTATACTGTCCTATTAATTATCAATTTAAGGAAAAATGAATCGATAACTATGGAAGCCCGTGTCCGCAACTGAATAAAAAATAAAAAAAGGTTATTGCAACTTTTTATCTCACAATTCAGACTTTTTTTCTCAGAATTATGAGATAAAATTTGCAACTCCGAGTTATAAAGTCTGAATTGCAAGATATAAACTGACAATTCTGACTTTTTCCTCAGAATTGTGTAATATAAACTCGCAATTGTGAGTTATAAAGTCCAATTTTGAGGAGGAAAAAAGCGATATGTTCTCAGAATTTTGAGTTTATATCTCACAATTGTGTGTTATAAAGTCAGAATTTCAAGATATAAACTCACAATTCTAACTTTTTGTCGTAGAATTTCGGGATATGAACTCACAATTGCAAAAATAATTGTCAGAATTGCAAGATAAAAACTAAAAAAGAATTGAGATGAACTTGCAATTGTGAGTTATAAAGTAAGAATTGCAAGATATAAACTCACAATTCAGATTTTTTTTTCTCTCAGAATTGTGATATAAACTTGCAGTTCCAATTTTTTTCTCAGAATTGCGAGATATAAAGTCCAATTTTGAGGAGGAAAAAAGGGTGATATGTTCTCAGAATAGCCTGTTATAAATTCAGAATTTCAAGATATAAACTCACAATTCTGTCTTTTTTTCGTAGAATTTTGTGATATGAACTCACAATTACGAGAAATAAATGTAAGAATTGCAAGATAAAAACTAAAAAAAAAAAAAAGAATTGAGAGATATAAACTCACAACTCGCAGTTGCGAATTATAAAGTCAGAATTTCAAGATACAAACTCACAATTCTAACTTTTTTCTCAGAATTGTGCGATATAAATAAAATAAAAACTAAAAAAAGATTAAAAAGAAGAACTGCAAGATATAAACTCGCAACTGCAAGTTATAAAGTCAGAATTGTGAGATATAAACTCACAATTAAATTTTTTTTCCTCATAATTGTGTGATATAAACCCTGAATTGCGAGATATAACGGCCAATTTTGAGGAGAAAAAAAGGGTGATATGTTCTCAGAATTGTTTATATCTCAGAATTCTGACTTAATAACTTACAATTGCGTGTTATAAAGTCAGAAATACAAGATATAAATTAGCAATTCTGAGAAAAAAATCACAGTTGCGTGACATAAATTGCATGTTTATTCCTCAGAATTGTGAGTTTATGTCTCACAATTCTGACTTTATAACTCACAACTGCAAGAAAAAAAGTCAGAATTGCGAGATAAATAGTCGCAATTACCTTTTATTTTTTATTCAGTGACGGAAACGGGCTTCCATAGATAACTGAATTACCCTGCTGTACATTAAATGTGACAGAGGGTCACCTTTAGTGAGTCCACCAGATCCTGCACCAGAAACAGTCTGCGCAGTTCTTTCAGTGTGCTGTTGATATAGTGCTGGGCGTTTTCTGCGTACTTCTGCATCTGATCATGGGAAAGAGACATCTCCACCTCCAGATATGATCTGCATCCGCAATAAAACATTGTTAGTAACT
Source organism: Labeo rohita (assembly GCF_022985175.1). NCBI lineage: Eukaryota > Metazoa > Chordata > Actinopteri > Cypriniformes > Cyprinidae > Labeo > Labeo rohita. The sequence continues at coordinate 13,027,395 of NC_066888.1, read as the reverse complement.
CACTCAGTGACACTCACAGTCTGTACACACACAGAGCAGGCTTACTTGAAGGGATGTCCCTCATCTGTTTTCTGCACAGCCTGCAGCACAGACTTGTAGACTCTGAAGCTGATGGTGGCAGAGAGTGCGGCCAGGGCCAGATAGGCCACCACGCTGACCACACTGAACTGCGTCAGAGAGAAAAGCAGCAGCAATAAACTGCCAAACACCAGCCCACTCTGCTTCAGGTCCCGCCAGTACAGCAACGCCATCACTGGATGAACAGAGAAAGAGAGAGAGAAGATCAGGTGAGGTCAAAATCATGCACAGTTGGGATGGGTGGTAATGGTTTAGAGTATGCCATAATCTGTTTGTCATTGATCTTTTTAGGATCCACAATTCAGCACCCACTGAACGGCATGACCTACGATGATGTAACAACTGGTGAATCACTCTGATTCAGCGCTGAGTCAGAGATAACACAATTAGAAATGATCACACAAACAGACAGGAGAGCATTCGAAAATATGCCTGGATTCAGCCTGCAGTATGAGACAGAAGGCCTGTGTCCAAATACGCGTATGTCCCTGCTTCATAATATGGAAAAAGTCGTCAAATGAGCACAATGTCTGAATACTCATTATTTGTGACAGAACAGACAAAAATATTGTATCTGCTTCAGATTCTAAAGTGTAAAACAGATTTCATTCTTGAAGAGACAGTTCTCCTAAAAATGAAAATTCTGTCCTGAATTACTCACCCTAATGTCGTTCCAAACCCGTAAGACCTTTGTTCATCTTCAGAACACAAATTAAGATATTTTTGATGAAATCCGACAGCTTTCTGACCCTGCATAGACAGCAACGCAACAACCACTTTCAAGGCCCAGAAAGTTAGTAAGGACATCATTAAAAGAAGTCCACTTCCAGAACAATATACATGTAATGTACTCCCTTGTCATCCAAGATGTTTATGTCTTTCTTTCTTCAGTTGTAAAGAAATTCAGGATTTTTCTCTATTTGATGGACTGATATGGTGCCCCGAGTTTGAACTTCCAAAATGCAGTTTAAATGCAGCTTCAAATGATCCCAAATGTGGTTGTAAACAATCCCAGCCACGAAGAAGGGTCTTATCTAGCAAAGCGACTGGTTATTTTCATAAAAATAATCCAATTTATATACTTTTTAATGTCAAACGCTCGTCTTGTCTTGCTCTTTCCAACATCTGTTTTTTTTCCGGTTCATGACAGTTAGGGTATGTTGAAAAACTCCCATCCCATGTTCTCCCTCAACTTCAAAATCATCCTATATCGATGTTTTACCTTTTTATTAAGGGTGTTTGATCTTCTTTGCATGTTCACTTTGCAAAGACTGGGTCGGAACTTTTGCAGCGATGTAGGATCGTTTACAACCGCATTTGGGATCGCTTGAAGCCGCATTTAAGCTGCATTTTGGAAGTTTAAACTCGGGGCAACATATCAGTCCATTATATGGAGAAAAATCCTGAAATGTTTTCCTAAAAAAAAAAAACACAATTTCTTTACGACTGAAGAAAGAAAGACATGAACATCTAGGATGACAAGGGGGTGAGTACATTATCTGTAAATTGTTGTTCTGGAAGTGGACTTCTTTAAAATAGTCCATGTGACATCAGTGGTTCAACTGTAATGTTATGAAGCTACGAGAGTACATTTGCGCACAAAAAAACAAAAATAACGACTTTATTCAACAATTTCTTCTCTTCCGTGTCAGTCTTCGAAGCATGAGAGTCACGAGAGTACCACAACACAGTCACATGGACTATTTTACCAATGCTCTTACTACATTTCTAGGCCTTGAACATGGTATTGTACTGTTGCTGTCTATGCAGTCAGAATTTGTGTTCTGAAAATGAACAAAGGTCTTACGAGTTTGGAACGACATGAGGGTGTGTAATTAATGACACAATTTTAATTTTTGGGTGAATTATTCCTTTAATATATATATTTTTATTTAGCAATAATTGTATTTCAAACTTATTTTGAATTCACTATGAAAGTAGTCATAGTAGTGGGAGTCATGAGCAGAAAGTAGTAGGTTTTTCATCATCCGCTGTCAGAGCAATGCATGTCCTACCATGTTCCTCTCGGTCTCCGTGGCCTTTCTGCACAAATTCTCGGAAACATTAAATTCTGGCCAAGTGACAGCATGGTGGCCATGGCAACAGACTGGAGCCAGGTGCACAAATCTGGCACCGTGTGGTGCCTCTATTCAAATGTTATATAATGCTATGTCCATCTTAATCTGCCAGACTAAATTTGACAGTAATGCTATAACTGTTTCTGAAGCCTAACATCTGAATGGTACTACATACTACATAATGCTCATTTAATAAGCAGGGTATTAATCCAAGCCAATGAACTGGTATAAAAAAAGGCAACAAAGCTTGATAAATATTGGTCACAGACACAGAGATTTACTTTATTTATATTTATTTAACTGATTACTCACTAATAAAACTCTCACAGATCATGTTTTCAGGCCACTTACACCTTATTTTATGTAACAAATTAGTTATATCTAAGTGTTTAAGTTGTTTACTTGCTTTTTTAAATTAGTTTTCCCGTTAACGCCATTATATTGTTTGTTCAGACTGATTCACGAGCTTGGAATGTGCCTAAATACAAGAGGCGGAATTTATCGCATGAACCAATAACAGCCAAACATAACCAGTCATATCCAATCATATCATGTTTGACTTTCCCCCATTCATTCTCAGTTACCCCCACCAAACTCACTGCATACTTTAGGGGATCTGTTAAAACTCAACGGGCTCAGAGGAGGTGAGAGAGATGCGGACTCCTGCTGTAACTTTACCTGCTGGTGTTGCTGTTGGATTGGCGTTGTTTTAATTTTGTATTTTTGTGATTTTTTTTTTTCATCTAATATTATGAGGAGACACTGCCTCCCTTAGTCTCGCGTAGACAAACCTTCAGACTGATGGAAAATGGTCTGGGAACATTGGCCGCTTTAAATGCCCAAGGCCCGGCCAAGAGGCCATATGACTGACATGTAACGTAATCAGTCACATTTAGTTTTGTGCCATCATGTTTAGCGGCGTAGAAATGTTGCCACAATAACAGACCAGTGTTTAAAAATGTGACATCTGAGGCTGAGACTAAGCCTCCCTTGCCTTCTCTGAGGAAATGCCCTTGTTAAGGATGTCTAGGTATTTTACTGACAATCAATCAGTCAATAAAAATACTGATGTTACCGGTATTAAAAACCTGAAAGTCTTAAGATCTCAAACAAAAATTTCCTTTCATTGTGAGTTTTTTGTAAGCAAAATTAGTGTATTGTTGTCATTCTCACAGTAATTGATATGTGATTTAATCAACCTAATCTCATGACGAGAACATACCTGTGCAAACTTTTTTTGCAAGACGTCATGTAGATTTTGTGGCATATTCCGATGTGAAATGTCCACTGAGTGGTGCTAAATGAGTGTTCGTTTTTTTCCCCGGAACAGATGAACGTACATATGGTACGTTTTATGTGACATTGGTTTTGTACGTGTCACCGCTGTTCTGTCCATTGAGTGGCGCTATAACACTAATGCTCCGTAAAATTTTAAAATAACGTACCATCTGCACTACACCTAAACCTTCTCTATTAGAGGAGTTGAAAAACTCCCATCACATGTTCTCCCTCAACTTCAAAATTGTCCTATATCTCTGTTTTATCTTTTTTTGTTAAGGGTGTTTGATCTTTTTTGCATGTTCATTTTGCAAAGACTGGGTCAGTACTTCTGCAGTGATGTAGAATGATTTTGAAATGATTTTTAAAGTTGAGGGAGAAAATACGATTGGAGTTTTTCGACATACCCTAACTGTCTTGAACCAGAATACACAGAGTTCAGGCAGAGCAAGAAAAGGTGAGTGTTTGAGATTAAAAAGTATTTCAATTGTTTTTTTGTTGTTTGTGTTTTTTTAATGAAAATATCACTAGATAAGACCCTGGGAGCATTTACAACTGCATTTGGGATCGTCTGAAGCCGCATATAAACTGCATTTTAGAAGTTCAAAATCGGGGCACCATATCAGTCCATTATATGGAGAAAAATCCTGAAACGTTTCCCTCAAAATACACAATTTCTTTACGAATGAAGAAAGAAAGACACGAACATCTTGAATGACAAGGGGGTGAGTACATTATCTGTACATTTTTGTTCTGGAAGTGGACTTCTCCTTTAAGAAAAGTGAATGTGACATAAAAAAAGCTTGTTTTTCAGTCTCTCATCTTTTAGCTCTTTCATCCTGAGTCATGTTTTTCACAGGATTCGTACCCAAGGATTCCACATCCTAAGTCCAATCCCGTGCCGGCTGAGCTACCGACCAAGCTTGTTACATCTGGAAAGCAAAACATATGGAGCTTACACACAAACGATTACAAGCGCTCGCTGTTTTACTGCCTCTAGTGTTCATTTCTGTTGGAAACTGCAGTGATATGTACTTATTGGTACATATTTTGCACCTTGCCAAAAAGTTCCCACAGGTCCGTTTTCGTCATGAGATCAGGTAGGATTGTTGATGCTAGATTTAATTGATTTGCAATATCGAACTGACATGCCAATAAACAAATGGAGCCAAGGATTCTGTTGTAGTCGCATAGCATCAATCCACTGTTTCACCACACCCATTCCAACGCTCTTCCCTCTGCTCTTTGTTTTCCACCCAATTTAAGATGATGCAACAGCTCAAGAGATTAAAATTAAGCAGCTTATAGTTCATAATTATAACCTAATAGCAGCAGTTTGCTCTAATCACAGGTACGTATCTGAGCTTAATGGAGCTTCGTGCTCTAGACAAGAGTCCTGTGATCATTTCCTGTCAAACTAGAGCATTATTTTGGGCTGTGCTAAGTTACAGCTGTTCGTAAACTAGTGCTATGGATCCCAACAGCACCTCGGTGGGATTCTTTGTTTGCGTTAGGTGTGGCAAACTCTCCTTTAAGCAATATGCGAAGCTCCTTGCATCATGTATAATTCATAGCCACTGTCATTCTACAGCTCATTATAGCCAATGATCAATATTTAGTCCTTTTCTATGCATCACAGTAGAATAACAAATGTATCTCTATTTATTTTTAGGTGGAAATCAGCACACAATAGGACTCTTGCTCATTTGCGCCCACTCTTTCCCAGCATGCACCAACATCGCTTGTTTATAGGGTCATTACGGTGAGCTTCGTATAAAATGTGTCGGCGTGAAGTTGGCAGTTGAGCTCTGAGATGAAGGGAGCGCGGTCGCCACGGAAACTGGAGAGATGGGTGCAGTGGAGTGAGCAGTGATGCAGTTGCCATAGCGATGGAGCTTGCCCCCCTTCACCGAGCGCTGCCTGCCAGACAGAGTAATAAGGTACTGATGAAATGATGGGGGAGGGGAGCAGGAGGTAACACTGCTATGACAGACACACAAGCAAAGACCCTCTTGCTTAAATCACCCCACTGCTGACTACAACATGCTCCTCGTTCATGCAAGACCTTTGCTTTTTATCAAGCTAAAGGACAACAGCTAACAACCGTCCGGTCCTTGGGGGCAAGAATTGCTAAAAATAGCTAGCGCTATGTGACTGCACTGCAAATCATTTCCTCAATCATCTTGTTCTTCAGAAGTAAAATTGTGTAAGACTGTGTAAGACTTGTTTTTAGAGAATATATAATGAATTCAGTTTATTTTGTATTATATTGGCAAATTGGCATTTTTTCCATAGTTTTAAGGACATTATATTAGGGTTGTGCTTAAAACAATTTCTTACTTTTGTTTCTTAAGTAAATTTTTCTTATTTCAAAGAAGCTTGGGTATTTTTACTGGAGAAAAAAGACAAAAATGCTGCTGATGATGGTTGATACTATTAATATTTTTATTATTATAAGTATTTTGCAGTTTAGTAAATAAATTAAATAAATCTAACATTTTATTCAATTTTGCTTCTCAAGTATATTCATCTTACTTTTTAAGTTATATTTTATGTATTTTACTGGGAAAAAGATTGAAAATACAGAAAAAAATAAATGAATATATAAACAAATAATAAATAATAGTAATAATACTAATAATAATTACATTAATATTGTTTTATAGATGTTTGGATATTTGTAGTGTATAAAAGACAAAAATACTTTATTTTTCTTAAAATTATTAAAATAATAATACAAGATTATATTATTATTATTATGTAGCATTAAGTACATAAAATTATTTAAATATATATGAATTACTAATTATTAATAATAGGATAAATTAAAGTAAATTTAGTGATGTTTAAGCTTAAAAATTTTATAAAAAATTTGTTTCTCAATAAAATCTCAAGGTATCAAAAATTAAACAAACATTTACAGAAATCTATTAAAAAATATCAAAATTAAAGAAATCTATTAAATGTATCTAATTTACATTACATTTTGGGTATAAATATGAAAAATAATCATAATTATTATTATTTTGTAGTGTAGTAAAATAAACTAAATAAATAAATCTAACATTTTACCAAATTCAACTTCTCTTTTTACTGGGAAAAAGATTGAAAATACAGATATTGTCAAACTAAATAAGTAAATTAATATTGTGTATTTAAGGATTGATATTATATTTAAGGATGTTTAGATATTTTTAGTCTATAAAAGATGAAAATACTTATTAAAAATTAATAAAATAATAATATAAGATTATATATTATTATTATTATTCTCATGTAGTGTTAAGTAAATTAAATGTGTTAAATAATTAATAGAATAAATTTAAAAAGTAAATTTAGTCATGTTTATGACAAATTTCTATATCTGATCCAATTTTGTTTCTCAAAATGTATCTTAAGGTATCAAAAATTAAACATAAAAAATTAAGAAATCTATTAAAGTATCTAATTTAAATTACATTTTGGGTAGATATAGGGGAAAAAAGACAAAGACAAATATTTTTATTATTATTATTATTATTATAATTATAATTTTTATTATTATTATTTTGCAGTGTAGTAAAATAATGTTTTATCCAATTTTGCTTTAAGTAAATTTATTTTATCTAATGTATTTTACTGGGGAAAAGATTGAAAATACAGGCACTGTCAAACAAAATAAGTACATTAATATTGTTTTAAGGATGTTTAGATATTATTAGTGTATAAAAGAAAAAAATACTCATTAAAAATTATTTAAATAATACAAAATTATTATTATTATTATTATTATGTACCACTGACTAAATTAAATTAGTTAAATAATTAGTAATAGAATAAAAAGAAAAGTGATGTTCATGCTCAAAACTAATTTTAATATCTGACCCAAATCTGTTAAACAATAAAATGTGTCTTAAAGTATTTTACTGAAAAAAAGACAAAAATACTGATGTTAACAAATAAAATAAATACATAAAAAATTTAACATATCTAATTTAAACAACATTTTGGTGAATATATATTAAAAAAAGACAAACATACGTAATTGAAATACCGTTTTATGAGAAATATCGCTTAAAATTATGTTTAAGATTTAGCAGGAAATGGATCTAAAAATGGATTTAAAAAAATGGTTTAACCTTGTATAACTTCAAAATAGGACTTCATAACAAGACATGCTGTATAATATACATACTTCACCATTAAAGGACACTTACAAACACGCATAAACAATTTATGACTTATATATGTATATTCTACAAGCCGAAATGCAGATTGTTTAGTACTTTTAAAGGGACAGTTTACCAAAAAAATTAAAATCCTGTCATTAATTACTCACCCTCATGTCGTTCCAAATCCGTAAGACCTTTGTTCATCTTCAGAACACAAATTAATTAATTAATGACAGAATTTGCATTTTTAGGTAAACTACCCCTTTAAGGTCATGCTCCATTTCAGACCCGTAGCCTGTATTTGACATCAGTAGATCACACTCCTAAAACAAAGAGATCACTTCAGACAGGCTATGACTAACATCATTACACACTAGACACTAATCTGGATGACAACAATCTTGGCATGGGACAAGGAGCTTCAGAAAGACAGAAGGCAAAAAACATTTCTCTGCTAGCAATAATGAAAGCTCTTTCAAAGAAGTGTCACATGCTGTGACATCCACAACAGCCCCCAGATAAACATAAAAAACGGGCCTGGATAAAACAGTGAAGAAAACTATATGGATGCCACAATGAGACAGAAAGAGATTCAAAAGTCAGCAGTATTTAATGGCTGAGTTTAATCACTCCTCCAGACTGGTTCATCATACTGCCGAAGTCTATAGGGCATACATGTATACAGTAGTCAACATTTGAAGTGAATCAAAAAAGTTCATCAAAGTTGTCGTAAGACAAGAATAGGTATTGTTTTGGTTTTAAACTTTGATGAGGTTTTGATCCATCAAATTAAGCCAATTTAGGGATGTAATATATATTCTTGCTTAAATGAGACCTATCATGCCCCTTTTTAAAATATGTAAGTCTCAGGTGTCTGCACAATGTGTCTGTGAAGTTTCAGCTCAAAATACCCCACAGATCATTTACTATATAATTTATGCCTATTGATTGAAAGCAGAAACAGGTTGTTTTCATGCATGTCTCTTTAAATGCAAATGAGCTGCTGCTCCCCGCCCACTTTTCCAGAATAGGGCTGTGCCTTTACATCTTACATCTGTTTGGTTTTGATAATCATGTCTATCGGGCTAAAATCATGTGTTTTAAAGCCATATTTGTTTGAACTTCTGATAAACGAGAAAGTTCTCTGAGCGCGCACATCCAAAGCAGGTGCACAGAAAGCGGCTGTCGCACGGCATGTGAGTACTAAACTAAGTTCTTAATACGTTACGGGGGAGTGAAATCTGACGTGCTTGCAAAAAAAGGCTTTCCAAAACGACGTTGGGTTGACCTTTTTTACATTTTCTGGGCTGGTAGATGCACTGGGGACCTGATTATAGCACTTAAACATGGAAAAAGTCAGAATTTCATGATATGTCTTCTTTAAAAAACTGGGATTCTTTAAAAAAAAAATAGGATTCTGTCCCAAGTAACATTTTTGGACCCCATACAATGAAAGTCAGTGGGGTCCAAAAATTGTCAAAATGTCTTCTTTTGAGTTCCACAGAGGAAAGGAAGTTACACATATGAAAACAACATGAGGGGGAGTGAAAGATGACAGAATTTTAAGCACTGTTGCTAAGAGACAAAGTATCACACACTTATCTTAAACAATTTGCTTCTGTATTATTATGGGATTTGCCGTGACAGTATGTTTGGTTTGGATATTCTGACCCACAGGAAGGTCCGCAACAAACAACTGAAGAACTATCACTTTTCACAAATTTAATTACCACTACTGATGCGCCTTGTAATTTCACCAAGCAAATTGGGTTAAAAGGGGATGAAAACTCAAAAATAGACCTTCGACCTACATAACACTGTCGTTGTAGTGTCACCTTACAAAAATGGCTGCTAAATAGCATGTCCTGCAACATCCTGCTCTGATCACAGTCTAAAAGACGATATGGATCTCTGTTAGATCATATGACACAGTGATAAGCCTGGCTGACAAATGCTTCTCATATCCTCTATTGAATAACCATTAACATTAATCACATCTTAAAGGGATAGTTCACCCAAAAATGAAAATTCTGTCATTGATTACTTACGCTTATGTCGTTCCAAACCTGTAAGACCTTTGTTCATCTTCTGAACACAAATTAAGATATTTTTGATGAATCCGAGAGCTTTCTGACCCTGCATAGACAGCAACGCAACTGACATGTTCAAGGCCAACATGCACTGAAGAATGACACAGAAGAGAGGAAATTATTAAAGTCATGAGCGTTGAAAACAAAATAAATAACGGAATAGGCCGCCTTGTTGGCAGGGTTTATTTATATTACCTTTGCCCACTAACGTCACAACATTACAAAAGACGGCTGTTTAAACACGTTTCCAAGTGGTAAAGCGAGTAACTAGTATTTTTTTTTTGCCGCAAACGACCCGAGTCCATGTCCGCTTATTGCCGAAATCATTCTTCTGCATTTTACATCGGAAAGGCATTTGTTTTTTTAATAAAAATAAAAATGAAGGAAATAATCGAAAAGTTTGAATAAAGTATCGGGTAGGGTTAGGTGTATCTGAGCGCTTTCTGAGATGCTTTGTTTACTTTGCTGTGTTTTGGGAATGCAGCAGGGGCGAACAACTAGTAAAATCACAAAATGGAGTTTAATTAACATGCAGTGGTGCAGTGCAGGGTATACCCAAGTATAGTGCGTATACCCACTTCTTTATCAGTCAGCTTTGCGTATACCCACTTCTAAATCCCCTCTGATGCGCATCATACAGTAGTTTCCTGTATTAGCCAAAATCATGACAGTCCACCAGTAGCTAACATTAATCAAATTGCATGTGGATAAATGCAAATATTCCCTAAACACACCCAGTAAAGACAGCAATGCGGTCAGGACCGTGGCGCCTGCTTCCTTTGAAATATATTCGATGATTGCGTCTTATGCGCCCGCGCCCTCTCCGTCCACTCCTCCACCCCAGATGCTGCCTGTTCATACACGTGAGCGTAAAGTTTTAACTATTAGCGCATTCGTCATGTGGAATGGATTTGACTGATGGCACTCCAAAAAGTGCGCAGACATATCCGCCGAATTGGAGACGGTAAAAGTGGGTGAGTCCGATATCATTGGTCTTCAAAAATGGGTGGGTCCTGTCCCATCCCACATTTAATGGTTCCGATGCCCATGATTAAAGTTGTTTTTTTTTTCTTTGCACACAAAAAGTATTCTCATAACTTCATAAAATTACAGTTGAACCACTGCCACATGGAGTACTTTAACAATGTCCTTACTACCTTTCTGGGCCTTGAACGTGGTAGTTGCGTTGTTGTATATGTAAGGTCAAAAAGCTCTTGGATTTCATCAAACATATCTTCATTTGTCTTTTCTAAAGATGAACGAAGGTCTTACAAGTTTGGAACATGAGGGTGAGTAATTAATGACAGAACTTTCGTTTTTGGGTGAACTATCCCTTTAAGAATTTTGCTGTAACTGACTAACACGTTTGTTAGTGTGAAGTAATGAAATCTGTTTTATGATTTGCAGTTAATGGAAGAACTGGCAGAGATTGTTTTGGCCTAGTACCAAATGACCATCAAGACAGTAACGGCCAATGTGGCGACTCACGCCACAGTTTTGCCTAAACCGCATACTTGAGAGAAGACTGTGAGGAGAAACAGAAACTGCTGACTTAAGAAAAGCCAGCACCTTTGCTGCGGTTTGACTTTATAGCGTTGAATCGATACCTAGAGGACACAGATATTAGCAATCCTGAGCCAACGGGCATAACTAAAGAATGAGATGGCAACAGAATACACCACCCCGTGCTGACACAGACACATCCTCATCAAACACCACAACATATTTGGCATCTATAGCATTTAAAGGGCGAGAAAGCTTTGTTTTTATCATGTTTATATCTGTTTTAATTTTTTTAATGGCTTAGTGTTGCAGTGCCAACAGAGCACTTTAACAAAAACTGCACACTATGGTCTTCGCCACTCTAAGGAGAAAATAAATCTTAAAAGAGTCCAGAAAAGACCTACGTTTTCTTAATTCAAGCGTGCATTAGTGATAATAAGTAGTTAAATGATAAACTATATATAATGATAGATAGATAGATAGATAGATAGAAAGAAAATGAAATATCTTCTTAAATAGCTGCTTAAAACACATCCAACTTTTATATAGTCAATCTTAAAAAAAAGCAACACTTTGCAATAAGGTTCAATTAATTAACATTAGTTAATGCATTGGATATCATAAGATAATTATGAAAAATACTTTACATAATATATTAATCCAGGTTAATGTTATTTTCTACACATACAAATACATTTTAATATTTCAAATTGTGTAAATTAATATTATTTGATGTTTTATGAGTGACAATGAACTAAAAATAAACAACAGTAATTTTATAAATTAATATTACATTAATAAAGGCTGTAAAAATGTGTTCATTATTAGTTCACGATACCTAATGCATTAAATAACTGAAATTTATTGTAAAATATTTCCATAAATCTTAAATACGAAAGGAACAAAGAACAAATGGCATAAATATTTAAATACTCTCACATACAGAAGCATAACGCTTATTGAAATAGATCTATTTATGTTTATAAGCCCTTGAACTGTCAGAGATGCAAAATGCTCAATATATAAATAGCTACTACCAGAAACCCTCCCTTTTAAATCGTTCTAGTTTTCTTCCTCCTGCACGAGTCTCTCTAATGTGATCTAGGTATTGGATTGTTTAAAATGATAGATGCATCCATTGTACAATAAATGAAAGTCACTGTGACTATACACATAAAGACGCATCCGCATCCATTCTTTCAAAGAACAAGCAATTTTCAGGACAAAAATGGTTTACATAGACAACGCTATGAGCTGACTATACAGTCAGGTAGCCACACCCCACACATCTCTGTTTCGTCTTTTCTTCTGTCGCTTTCTGCTCCCGATGCAGCCTGAAGGCCTTTATGATCAACACAAGCAAGCCAAACATGAAGACACTTGAAAAGGCATTTGACAGCTCTTTATGGAACTATCCGCATTCAAATGCGCATCTGACCTGAAAATGAAGCAGTCATGCACATCAACGCCAATTAATTCTAATCAAACACACCCAGAGTCTGTGAATTCAGGATGGACCCCCTAAGTACAACGAGGAGGGAGGAGAGAAAGGGCGTGCCCAGCTGTCTCAAATCCCCCCAGTCTGGGTCTCATAAGCCCATGATGGCGGCCTCGATGTTAAAAAAAAAAATAAATGCGGGCGTGTGTCTGAGTGTCTGAGCATCTGAGATTCCCACATGCACCTCCCCTAAAAAATCCAGCAGCCTTAATAAATCAACCCTACAGACGTGCATATGCATCCTCTCCATCCCACTGCATTAAACCCCATCTTGCATCCCTTGTACCCCGTTTCTCCTACCCTGGCACTTCCAGTTGCTCCAGAAACCTTCCATCTTGGTTGAGTCTGTGGCTGCCATGGTGCTGGCCTGCATGCTAGGCTGGGTGAGGGGAAGGACTGCGAATCGCTCTCTGCTAACGCTACTGCTACAGCCTCTCCGCTGCTTGCGCCGTATCTGTCGTTTTCCCTCTCTCTCTTTATCTCTCGCTCACCGGTTCACACCAGTGCATGAATGACCCATAGGAGGAGGAGGAGACAGATAGGGAGGGGAGCCAGGGATGGAGGAGAGGAGGACTAGGAGATGTGGTGACAGTGCTGCCCACTGGTGGAGGAATTGAGAAATTAAGAATCGATTTTTTAAAGGCAGACATTTGGGGGAGGGGCAAGGCATCATGATTGACACCTTTAAAGGAAAACAAAAAGGATGTTAAAAAATACACCCAGTTTTGACAGTCCATTCACTTTCTTCATATGGAAAAGAGCAGCATGAACATACTACTAAGCATCTCTTTTTGCGTTTTACGTATAAAGGAAAACAATACAGGTTTTGGAAAGACATGTGAATAAATGATGACAAAATTGCAATTTTTTTGGGGTTGACTGTCTTTTTAAAACCCTGCTGATAGATTCTAAAGTGGGAGGGTGAAATATTTCTTTTTCTTTTTCATTTTAGATATGAGACTAATCCTAACTAATCTTTATAAGGATGTTCAAATCTGGTGGTAAACACTGCTGCAGTGCAGAGTCATTTTGCTTGTTCAGTGCAAAGGCTCATTCTGTATTTGATGCATCATCTCTGACAAATTTCACTCGAGAATGCTATAACAGTGAGTGTGAGTTTGTGTATATGTGTGTGCGAAGTAGGAGACATCATGAGGCAAGCCTCATGAGATACGAAGAATGACTCAGCTCTCTCGGTCGAAAGAAACGGGATGAGCGCATGGGCAAGCGGACAGTCCTGTCTAGTAGTTAGGGATTGACTGACCATACCAAAGTCATTCGGGCTTTTTCTGACCAAGCCAACTTGTGGGCAGGCTGTCAAAACCAAATCTATATAAAAAGTAAACATTACTAAATTTTCAGACAAAAAGTTACCATTTCATCAGGCCTATCATTTAAAGTGGCATATATAATATATACACTTCAGTTCAATAAGATTTTCTATGTTTTTTTAAAGAAGCATTTTATTTATTTGATTAAAATAAGAGTTAATAATGTGAAATATTATTACAGTTTTAAATAACTGTTTACTATTTGAACATATTTAAAAATGTAATTTATTCATTTGATGACAAAGCTGAATTTTCAGCAGCCATCACTCGGATCTTCAGTGTCACACGATCCTTCAGAAATCATTCTAACATGCTGATTTAATTTCAGATGCAAATGTACCCACACTTCTACACATTGTTAATGATCTGCACCACAAAAATATTATATTATATTATTAAATATTATCATATTTTTAATATGTTACGTTAAAATCTCACACTACGAAGTATCAGCTCTAAATCATGGTCTCTAATTCTAGTCATGGCGGGATGGCAGACTGTAATGAGACACTTGAGTGCACAGAGAACCTCACCATGATCCCATATGTCATGTATTGTAAGAGATAACAGTAACTGCACCCAGTTCATTTATCATGCAAAAGAGCAGTACTTCACTGTGAATTATGCATTATCTTAGACATCTCAAAGATTTAGCATGATGTTGTATATATTTAAACGTTTATGTATACAAAAAGAAGAAAAAAAGAAACAAATGCACATTCAAACACTGGCAGCTTCCACTGAACTCATGGTACATGAAATGCCAGGGGCCTTTAAAAGTTAAATGATTGATAGAGACACAATAAAGCATCACAGAAACTATAATGAATAACTGCTCGTGTTTGCCATTCTAAATGTAATGATTAATGACTGGTTTACCTACAAAATGTGGAATGACCTTGCCACAGAGTGAACTTTAAATTGACCCCCTCCAATCATAGTTTTTAGTGTGGGTACAGAACCCCAGAATAAAACTGAACCCCTAAACATACTGCTAGGCTAGTATAAAATGTTTGTTAAAAAAATTAAAGGGAAATTTCCCTGCTTGGCTAGTTTTAGCTAGTCATTCAGCCTGGTCTTAGCCTGGTCTTTTAGAGGGGTTTTGACCACTTAGGAGACCAGCTGAAACAACAGCTAAAACCAGCCTGACCAGACTAGCCAGGCTGGGAGACCAGCTAAAACCAGCTGGATCCAGCTTAAAGCGGAAGTTCACTTCCAGAACAAAAATGTACATATAATTTACTCATCCTCTTGTCATCCAAGATGTTAATGTCTTTCTTTCTTCAGTCGATAAGAAATTATGTTTCTTGAGGAAAACATTTCAGGAATTTTCTTTATATAGTGGACTTCAATGGTGCCCCAAAGTTTGAACTTTCAAACTGCAGTGTAAATGCAGCTTCAAATGGCTCTAAACGATCCCAGCTGAGGAAGAAGGGTCTTATCTAGCAAAACGATCTGTCATTTTCGAACAAATTGACAGTTTCTATACTTTTTAACCTCAAATGCTCGTCTTGTCTCGTCTCTACGATGCACGTGCGTAGCCTGTGTAATCCGGGTCAATACAGTTAGGGTATGTCGAAAAACTCCTTTCTCGTTTTCTTCTTCAACGTCAAAATCGTCCTAAATCCTTAGTCCTTTTTTTGTAAAGGGTTCACATTTACGTCACGATTTGGTCAGTTACCCGGATGCACGGCATTTTGTTGATACTCAGATGTAAACAACAGCATGGATTGCATGGTTAATGTACTACTGAATATGCTGTTCTTCTAATTTATGCTGTCTAAACCACAGAAAAAATGTTTGGACGTTGCTAAATCATATAGAGAAGGAACTAGTAAGCAGGAAAGGGCCCGATATTTTGACATGCTAAAGTTAATATGTGGTAAAGATACATACAAGCAGTATTAATTAAGATATTAGCCTAATATTTCACCCACAGTACCTGACCGGAAATGATAAGAACAAGAATAAGACAATAAGAACACAAAAGATTCTTGCCCTGGAAATCCTGGTTCAGCTCGGCCAACCACAAATGCCTTTTGTTCCTCAGACAGTTTTTTGCACTCTTCTCCTCATTTTATACAAACACACACATAATGAATGATGACAATGCATTACAACCCCTCTCCAGTCTGCGGGCTGACAGCCAGACACAGTCAGCATGTGGTAAACGGAGCCCTCTGCTGGAGGAAAATTGCATTTTTCCTAAAACTCATCCTCAGAATGTACATGTCCTTACAAAACCCATCTCATTTCTAGAGGCTTCGGTAAGACACTGAGCTCGACAAAGGAGGGGGGAGGGGGTGCGGTCAGACACGGACTGTGGCACCATACTTAATTTGCAGACCGCCACAGACATACACACATGCAATGATCAGCAAACAGCAAAGCCACACAGTTATCTATGTTTCAAGGTGCTGTAAAGAGGAATATATTGACTGAGAAGCATCATATAAAACATTGATTGTATTAGAAAATGAACTGATTATACAACCATGACTTGACAAATTTCCAGTTACATTAGTACTGAATGACAGGATGCAGAGCTATCTGCCAGCCTCTTGCCAAGATATACTTAAATGTTCATCTGCCAAGAATGGAATTATGAACCCCAAATGAAATGATATCAGAGCCTTTTATCTCACTATGTGACTGTGCAATTTCTCCTCCTCTCATGTTGCAGTGCGGCTATGTAATCACAAGACGGCAGCACTTACTGGTCACAAATGCAGCAGACAGAAACTGACCTGAACCATAGGGGGATGCTTTGTTCTGAAATCTTCAAACAACAGGCCAGAGCATTAATAAAAGGATGTTGAGTGCCTTCAACAGACATAAACAAATGACGTACCCATCTACTATTACACAATGTAGTCAATAATTATTTATTTTAGAGAAAACTATCATTAAAAAATTGAAAAACTATTAAATATTATCTAACTATATTTTTAAAATTGCTAAAGCAATTTTTTAGTTAAAATATAGCAAAATAGTGATTAGGTCCATATAAACAGCAACACAGCCATATTATCTCTATTTTTCATTATTTATATCTCTTACTCACTACTGGGATGTGTTCCATTCACTGAAATAATAAAAATGTTCCATAAATCATAAGGTTTTACAATGCACAGGCTGCTGTAGGTCAGCCAGATCTTTCATAAGCATTTTTCACAGTTTCACATGATATTTCCACTGAGCTCTGCTGAATCCTGAAGACACAAACAACAGATGCAGGGAGCAGTCAGGTGTGAAATAAAATCTAAAACATTAGCCGCCTATCTAAAGGCTCAGGGGATTGTGTGAGAAATGTGTCTTGTAAAATTGATATTTCATGTGCGTGACCTTCTTGAGTTCTGGGGATGATTAGAAACGTCATCTCACACTGTGTTGTATTACTGTGGACCACTGCTTTTGGATGATGAAGAAAAGCAATGACACGTGTAGTGAACGGTTAAGCAGGAAGTGCCTTTATGAAATCTGTACCTCATCACATCTGTCTCTGTCAACACCTTTGATTAATTTGTATCAATTCTGAACAATCACATTATCTAGGTCTGTTACTTTTTAAGTGCATGTAAACAAACTGATATCTAAAAGAAATTGTATTCAATTCCATGTTACCAATTACCCAGCCTTTATATAATATTAGGAAAATATTAGATGTAAGCTTGCCTGTGCTTGCCCAGCACTGACTGATCCTCAAGGGACTGATGCACTGAAATGTGTTTTTTTCCTGCTGTTAAAGCCAAAGGGAGTTTCCAGGGTGAGGCCAATAAGTGTGAGTCAGTTTTTTATTTTAATTTCAGCTATTACAGGCCTCTCACCTTAAAGGGATAGTTCACCAAAAAATGAAAAGTCTGCCATAATCTAAAACTAACCTAGACTTTTTTTCTGTGGAACAAAAATTATATTTTTAGAAATGTCTCAAGTGTTGTTTTTAACTGAGAACCAAATCTGTTACCAACAATGTTCAGAATGTCATGTTTTATGTTTCACAGAAAAAAAGTATATCAAACAGGTTTGGAATGACATGAGGAAGAGTAAATGACAGATATTTAATGAACTGAATGAAATTCAAGAATTTTCCATTTTCCACAAGTTTCCACAAGTTCATAATGTAGTAGTTCTTATTGTATTGTTTACTATATTTATTGGTCAGTGTCACTAGGTGCGTTTCCATTACAGATTTGCAAAATTTCATAAATGTCAATAAAAACTATTGTGAAAAGATGGTGTTTCCATTAACCAATGTTATATGACTCAAACTAAATTTTTCTTCTCCGTTTAGTCATGATGACCGATGTTGGTGGGTAGGGGTGTAACGATACGTGTACCAGGTTTATAAAAACCTCTAGCAAACCTTCATTTTTTGGCTAATTTATTTCTTTATTCTTTACTTGTGACTACACTAATTGGCACTGTGCTTTGTATATTGTGCTGGTTGATATTTAAATGAGATGTTGCGTCTGTGTTCATTAATTTGCGCATTGTTAGTAAATCACCCGGAGAAATTTCCCCTTCCATGCTGTTTTGTAATTGCGCTCTTGTGCTAATTTACCCTGTTTAGTAAAATTAGCCCTTAGACTGTAAGGACCTTCAGATAACTGAAATCATTTGGTGAAGTGATATGGACATGTGGTCAAAACCTGGCTGGAACTACTTTACCCGTGTGTTTCTCTGAAAGTAATTGCACACCCTACAACGTTTGTCAGCCAGTCAGATTTATGTGTTCAACAGCCCCATAGTATAACTCAAGATAGTGACCATCAGAATTGTGTCTTGAGGGGACTATTAGCTTTTGGGAAGCATGTGTTTACCTTTCTCCCTGGTTAGACCCTGGAAGATGACGGGAGGTGCAGTTGTTCTCTCAGAGCCCCTGCGGGCTTGACTGGACCGTCTCCTTTCTTTCTGGTGCACCTCCCCAGCAGGATGCTCCACCTTCAGCTCTGGCAGGCTCGGGCTAGGGGTTGTGCTGCTGGGTTTGGGCTTCTCTTCCACGGTGGATGTCTTCTCTTTCGGAGCACTGGTTGGGGCCGGTGCCAACAGAGGAGGCGCAGTGGGAGTCACGATTGGTTCTTTAGTTGCCGAAGTCGGGGTTGTGGGTTTTTTGACTGGCTGTGGACTCTCCTTCAAACCCTTTGTGAAGTCGAGGGTCAATCTTTTGGGACTTTCCTCTCCACAGGACTCCAGAGCCAGTTCACTATCCAGCTCAGCTTCACGTTCCTCCCTCAAGATGCTGTACTGCATTGCAGAACTCTGGGCAAATGCAGGGGTAGAAGACAGGGCGGGCACAGTGGAAGGTACTGTGGTTGATGAAGTGGTGGTGGGACTCTCACTGAAGCTCATGTAGCCAGTGCTGGGAGCTCGTGGACTAGGCTCTTCAGACACCAGTTCAATCTCTGAATCGCCAGATTCGGCGCTGCTGCCGTCGACATCCTGGGGGGAAGGAGGCAAAGTGGGTTTTGGGGGAGAAGACTTCATCTCCATTGGGAAACTGTCCTGCTTGGAAGTAGGTTGAGAAGGCGAGATGGGGGATGTTTGAGTCTTGTCTTGGGTGGAGCTCATTATTTTAGTTTCACCAGCCTGGACGTTTGGATCCAAAGGAGAGTCAGACTCTTCTATAAAGAAAGAGAAGGAGAGATAAAGGACAGGGAGTAAGGTAAGGTGTCTTGTGGCCATCTGGTCTGCCAAGGCATCCCACAGTGTAAGCATGTGTGTGTTATTATATTACTAAAAAGGTGGAATGTACAGCCAGTAAAGTCAATGAGTTGCTCCTCTTAAATCTTGGGTGTTTCCTCAATTATGGGCACTTTTGACTTGGTGGATTTTTAGAAGATCAACTCCCAGACAACTCCCATACTACACATACTTTGGTCTGGGATAAATGATAACAAGTTTCCAAGACAGTTTTCATGTAATAAAAAGAAAAAAAGGCTGAATTCCATTTGTTTTAAATAATCTTCTAGAGCATAAAAAGGGCCTGAAGTTGAAGAATCACCATTTTATTTATTTTGAAAATGCTTACTTTTGCTACTTCAATAGGTTTATGCTGTTTCGCCTTGCCTCACCTATTTCTGTCCTAACTTGAAATTTTCCAAAATGTTTGGAACAGGTTTTGCTGCTTTTTCCACCAGACCTGTCTCTTTTATGTTACAGAACTGCTCGTTTTTCAGATAAAAGTGAATCAACTGAATACATTCAAATGTATGAATGTTCCCAGATCGACAAATACACCTACACAGGAGCAAAGGGTCAGCTAGTAGAGAAATTAAAGATGGTGTAGTGGATACATTACAGTGAAGTGCTTGTGTGGGATGGTGAAGCCCACCTGTAGGGGGTGTTGATGACTCAGGGCTTTCATCCTCAGGCTCTGAGAGGGTGACGGTTGGCACTCCCTCCAGCCCCAGACTCAGAATACTCTCTTTCTCTGACACTGTAACTGTGGGGCTGTGCTGGACTGTGGTGGGTGATACAGATGTATCAGATGGCATTTCTGTCAGGGTGATTTTCACTGGGCTGGCACTGCTGCCAGTACCTGGAGACCGATAGGGCTGGTAGTCTGACAGCTCTTCATCAGATGGTTCCTCCACATATGGGAAGGTCTGCGAGTCCAGAATTGCAGCAGAACCGATGTCTTCCATGTCAACTTCTACTGGTGATGGGCTCTTCTCCAGTTTAGTGTACTGGATGGGTTCTGAGAGGCCGCTCATTCTCCAGTCCTCGAGGGGGCGCTGTGAGCTACAGGAGTCCTCTTTACGACTGATGTCCATGTAGTTGTAAGAAGAATCAAAAGCTTTCTCAGTGTCATGGATTTTGTGAGCGCTGTCACTCTGGTCTGCACTGGGGTTTATCTTAATGTCGGAGTCTGAGGTCAACAGGAAATTGGATCCAGAGGTGAAGTCTTCTGTGCTGGATGTATTTTTGTCACCAGATCTGCTCAGGCTGCCAGAAAAGTAGGAGGTGTCTTCATGTGAGGCATAGCTTTGATTGGACAAGAGGGAGGTGTACAGGTCATCCCTGTCATCAGTAGACTTTTTCTGGAAGTTGAAATCTGATTTATCTGCGTGAGAAGAGAGGAACATAAACAAGAATTTTAACTTATTTTAACATTCTTACAGCAACTTACACCCTTTTTAAATATGACACTATGGAGCCCATAAAGGGACGTAGTCTGGGAATTTACTCTGCAGAGGCAATGGAGGCAGTGCCTCCTGAAAATATTGGATAAAAAAAAATTATAATACAAAAATAAAACATTGCCAATATTACAAAACATAATATTAAAAACTGTATAAATCACTGGTTGTTCTAAAGAAACATTGTCCAACCAGCAGGTGAAATTACAGTGGGAGTCTGGGTCTTTCTTGACTCTCCTGAGCCCA
Organism: Labeo rohita; assembly: GCF_022985175.1. Lineage (NCBI taxonomy): Eukaryota > Metazoa > Chordata > Actinopteri > Cypriniformes > Cyprinidae > Labeo > Labeo rohita. Next base: position 13,006,003 of record NC_066888.1, on the reverse strand, counting down.
CTGAGTTTTAACATACCTCCTAAAGTGTTCAGTGAGTTTGATGGGGGGTAATTGAGAATAAATGGGGGTAATCACAAGAGAGGAGGCAATGCCTCTATCGTGATACGACTGGATATGACTGGTTATGTCCGGCTGTGGTTGGTTCATGTGATAAATCACTACATCCCGCCGTTCATGCCTAAATCCCTGTTTGTGCGGATTCTGTGTCCGCAAATCAGTCTGAATGAACAATATAATGGCGTTAATGGGAAGACTCATTTTAAAAAGTAAGTAAACAACTCACACACTTAGATATAACCACCTTGTTACGTCAAAATATGACTTAAAATGGCACGAAAACATGATCTGTGGGAGTTTTTAGTGAATAATCAGCTTGGTGAAATTTAAAGTAAATCTCTGTTGTGGTCAATATTTACCGAGCTTTGATGACTGATGATCTGAAAATTTCAAAAATAGTTCAAAGGAAACAATTAAAATAAATAGGTGATTATAAGTTCACAAATAAAATATATTACTGTCTTGAGTTGGAGTAAATGTCAACGCTTAAAAACACTAACTTGATGAGATTCATACTTGGCTTTAATAAATAAAATATTGATTACATTGTTAATGTAAAAAAAAAAAAAAGCCAGGACTTTGATCAAACATACGAAGTTTGGTGCAGATTGAACATGGTATGTTTGAGTTAGTGCAAAGCAAGATGTATCCTGTTGCCAACAGGGGGCGCTATGATTATAACTGACTATTGGCCATTAAATGTCATGGACCGGGACTCTTACCAAACATGTTAAGTCTAGTGCAGAATGGACATTGCATGTTTAAGTTATTGTAAAACATGTCATTTCTTGTTGTCAGCAGGTGGTGCTATGATTATAACTGAATATTGTTGTTATCGAACGGGTGAAGTTTGAGGCAAATTGGATATCAGTTTTAACAACCTCCTTTTACATGGTGAAACATCGAACTTTGTCATGCCACCACGGACACACCCTTTATCAAAAACTCAAGATCTTCGCAATTTAACATCACAAAGGCCTTTAGATTAGACTGACCAAATATAATGTTGATCTCATTAAATCTCTAGGAGGAAATATGCCACTTCCTTTTGCCAGCAGGTTGTGCTATGTCTATAGCTGAATATGGTCATGGGCCTGTGTTCAGGACAGGACTCTTATTGAATTTTGGTGCAGCTCGGACATTGCGAAACATCGAAATTTGTCACTCTGCCACGGACACGCCCTCCAACAAAAACTGAAGATCTTCACAATTTAACATTACAAAGGGCTTTAGATTAAACTGACCAAATTTGGTGTTGATCTGTTTAAATCTCTAGGAGGAGTTTGTTTAAATACAACGCTTGAAAATGGCAAAAACTGCAATTCAAAATAACAAACTCTGTGTTGGATTTCGGACTTTGTACCGCTGGACTTTTTTTGTAGGTATTGGTTTGTTACATGTGCCTACTGAATTTTGTACATGTATGTAAAATATATAGCTCATGGGGAACTTTGTTGAAATTTTATAGGTGGTGCTATTGAGCCATTTTGCCACACCCACTTCTGAAACTCATATCAGATGTAAATTTTCACCACTTTTGGCACATGTGCAAAATTTCATGAGTTTTCGAGCATGTTTAGGCTCTCAAAAATGCAATTCATTTTGAAGAAGAAGAAACTGAGCAATTCCAATAGGGTCCTCGCACCATCGGTGCTTGGGTGCTAAACAACTTTGAGGACTTTGCCTCCTATTTCAGAACACCACTGCACAGCACTGGGTGTATTGATGGGAAAAAAGTCATAGCAAAATGCTACCATTAAATGCTCTTGCGTTCACTCACAAAACTGTTGCGTTCCCCTGAAAAATTTAGCATTCACTTGCAAAATGTTCTGCATTCTCTCACAAGCGATTAGTGATCTCTCGCAAACTTTTCGTTCACACACAATGCCACAATGCTTTTGCTTTCATGTGCTTCACATTTGCATTCACTCACAAAACTGGAGAACAAATGGAAACCAAAATGGAAATGTTTCTCTGGGAATGCAGTGTTTTTGGAAAATATTTTCCAAAATGACACACAACCAAGTTTGTCATGGAAAATCCAAAACTACTGAGAAGGAACATAAAAGCAATAAAACATATTTCTTCCTCCCATCTCATATTTTTTATCACCATGTAAAGGGACATTTTTGTTGAGCTCAGTTAATAAATGTATTTCATATTACTTGTCACAAATACAATGGATTATTTGCATATTTTTATTTGTTTGCATATTTTTATAACCTGTTTTTAATGTCTCTACTAATACGATCATACATCATTATACTGTTCTGCTGCAGTTGTATTATATTGTTAAATAAATACTAGATGAGAGCTGCACACCAGAGCAGCAGTCTGACCTGATCTGTAATGGCACGCTGTGCCTCACAAAGCTTCTTACATCAAGTGACCTTGGGGTGAACTCAACTGTGTCCATGTGTTGTCTGTTGAAGTCAGATGCTAGAATAAGAAAACGTATGTGTGTGTGCATTTCAGGTGGTAATTTTTTTGAAGTGTCCTCGAGAGGGCTTTATTGGGGTGTGGAAGTGACAGCTCTGATCAGCAGTTAGTGACGGCACCGTCACACCGCCCTCCACACCAGTTATCCTTGTCTCTAAGTCCTTCTCATCAAATTGGCCACTCCTCTTTGTCTCTGTGTCCTTCTCTCCATTACTGCGGCTATTTGTGGCGAATGACAGTTTTCCAGTTCAATGTTTATTAGAAGGTCGACTGCAGTAGTGTCACAAAAGGGCTTGAGAATCACAAACACACACACTCACACATCAGGGATCAGAAAATGAGCAGATTAGTGGTGACACCCGAATATGTCCTTGCCTCAGTCTACAAAAAATACTGTGATAATTGGTGTAAAAACTGGAGGATCTCCAATGTGTTAATCTTTCCTTAAAAGGCAGTACTAAATATATATATATATATATATATATATATATATATATATATGTATATGTATATGCAAAATAAGAAAAAAAAAAAAAAAAAAAAAAACATTTCCTTTCTGCTCAAAAGTTTTCACCCCCCAGCTCTTAATGCATCGTGTTTCCTTCTGAAGCATCAGTGAGTGTTTGATTCTTCTGTAATAGTTGTATACGAGTCCCTTAGAAAAACCAAAGAATTTGTGGGACCTGAAGGATTTTTCTGAAGAACAGTGGGCAGTTTAACTATTCAGGACAAACAAGGGACTCATGAACAACTATCACTAGTATAAATGTAAAAAACAAAACAAAGAGAAACAAAAGAAATCCCTATCATGTTTTACATGCAAATGATCCAGACTTGAGGCAAAAATGAAGATTATTGAATGGTTTAAATTAATGTCATATCATAGCTAAAATTAACTTTGTGTCTTTTAATAGCTTCGCTGATTCTGATCATGCTGTAAGTGAATAGGTGAATGGACAGATGGAGAGGTGGAGAGAGGTTAAGGAGATGGATGGAGTGGATAAGTGTGTATTATTTTAGATTATCATTTTGTTTCTTTCTCATTTCAGTTAGTTTTAATCCATTTGTTTGAATGATGATTAAATTTAACTAGGCTAATTTTAGTTTTTTTCGTAACAGCGCCACACATACCATCTGCCTGTAATGAATACACACATATAACAGAAACTACATCACACTTAAATAACACTGAAAATTACCTTCATAGTTTAGCTTTTAGTTAAAAAAACACATTTTTATTTAAAATAGCAAAAATATGTTTCATTGGTTCAGTTTCTGTTGTCAGGTGTGTTTCCCGCCACACTACAGATGTGTAACTGTGGATAATTATATGGCTTGTGTAAATCGCCATATGAACATGACCCCACTCCATCAAAGAGCCTGTGCCTCTGTCTCTGTACTGCCCTACATTCACTGGGCAAACTAACTCCGTTGGGACTCTATTTTTAACCATCAGTAGCTAAGAAGTGTGAGGATCTATGAAAAAGTGCAAGGAGAGAAGAGAGCCACTGATACTTCGATAACAAAAACCACATCAACTCACACCCTTTGTCATCACATTGGTAAGTAACACAACAGGTTAACTGATATAGCAACCTTAAGTACCTGCAACCATATACCAATTTGACCATCTCAGTGACTGCCACAGAAATATGTCTCTATGTGACGGACGATCCTGCATGTGCATTCACAGCACACAATCTCCAGCCCACACCTTTAACCCTCAACATTTAAGCAGCATGCAAGCTATGACTCATCCTCTCAAAAACATAGTGATAGCGAGAACACACAGGGCCTTTCATTTCGAGTCCCTGCTACTAAAATGTCTTTCACCTGAACAAAGACGGTGCTTAGATTTTTAAAAACGGACATGTATGATTTGTTGCTTCTACCAAATTCTACTACACTGGTAATTCTCTAACTTGTATATTGTAAATGTTTTCTTTCTGTTCTAAACTAGTCATGTACTACAGTGTTTTCCAATGTGATCCACTGACAAGGATATTATATTTTTAAAGACTCTATGAAAATAGTTTTTGTGGCATTTGTCCTTTCTGTTTTTTTGAAGGGGTCATCGGATGCCCATTTTCCACAACTTGATATGACTCTTTAGAGTCTTAATGAAAAGTCTGTAACATACATTGGATAAAATTTCTCAGTGGTAATGCCTTGTCAAAAACAGCTCTGTTCACATCGACCCCTTTAAATGCTAATTGTGAGTTTATATCTCACAATTCTGTCAAAATTGTGGCATATAAACACAATTCTGAAGAAAAAAAGTCAAAATTGTGGCATATAAACACAATTCTGAAGAAAAAAGTACAAAAAAGTGACACGTACATTCTGAGAAAAAAGTCACAAATTTGAGTTTATATCTGGCTTTTCTGAATTTATTGCTCAGAACTGCGACTTTATTTCTCAGAATTGCGAGTTTATATCACACAATTCTGACTTAATTTCTCAGTATTGCAAGAAAAGTCAGAAGTGCAAGATGTACATTCATAATTGTGAGAAAAAAAGTGATAATTGTTAGATAGGATGTCACAATTACCTTTTTTTTCTTCCATAACTTTTTTCAGGATTTTTTAATGAATTAAAAGTTTGAAAGAACAGCATTTATTCTAAATAGAAATCTTTTGTAACAATACAAGACTTTTACTGGCACTTTTCACAAATGTAATGCAACCTTGCTGAATAAAAATATCTAATAAAAAAAATCTAACTGGCCCGCAAACTCTGGAACAATGTAATATAAATTCAAAGTTATGAAAAATAAAGTTGCAGCTGTAAGATATTAAGTCACCTTCCTGTTTCAAGAGAAAATACATCAACAAAGGAAAGAAAGCTACTTTCCAGCCATTGAAATTGGGTATTTTCCTAGGCCAAAGGCAGCAAGACATACATTTGTATGAACAACCAAGAGTAGCACAGCTAGCATTCCAGTATGGAATATGGATGATGTGGAAAACCACACCTAGATCAGCTGAAATGCTAAGACTTTCATAAAACTAGCTTTGTATGAGGGATGTCTTCAGCTTTACTGAAGACCAAGTGTCAACAAACAGCTCAGACGTCCACAGAAAAAGAACAAGGACATTTAAAACATAACCCTGTAGTATCCAAATGATGTGAGACATTGCAAATTGCCATAGCAAAATTTCCATTAATCATGGTTTTACTATAAATAAAACCAAAAAAACATAGTAACTATAGTTAAACCATAGTCACCACAAATTAATCATTGTTTTGCTACACTAACCATAATTTAACTATGGTATTTGTAGTAAAACTGTGGTAAATGGTAATCAATATGGTTACTACAGTTTTACTACAACAACACCATGGTTAATTTTCCTAAGGGACTGGCTGTGTGAGTGTTTGGGTGTGTATTTGTTGCATTGTTGGCACAGGTTCTGGAGCTCAGAGTAAAGCTCATGTTCTTACCTCTTATGTTAGGTAAGAGTCAGGCATTAGCCATGGGGCTAACACTAATGCACTGAAGCTAATCACTTCTCTGCTTAAACCTAAAGAACTCAGAGGGGAATTAGCAGGATCCACTGTATAATCATTAGATCTGAGACTTATAACACTATACAGCGCCAGACTCATCACTACATTGCTAAATTGTAACATGGATTAACAAAGTATAGGTTCTCCTAGCAGCTAAATGAATGTTCAGTTTCAGTTAGCACAGCACTCCAGAAACTATACTAAAGCCAGTGAAAATGATATCAGAACTGCTATTCTGACTAACCAGCAAAAAACAATTGTTATTGTTGAGCCCTGATCTTGCTCTTTCACAACTTGTTGTTTTGGATGTGCTCTATTTTATATGATGTTTTGATTATCTTGGTACTCTGACACATAAGTGTGTAATCTACTTTTGGCAAGAAGTGACTTTCTCTCTCCCTAGCTGTGCAGCTTTGACTGTTTTAAGTGAGCTTAGAAAGATCAGTACATTGTGAGGACTTCCTTCCTCTGGTCTGTGTTATTTCTGGTCAGCGCCAGGTCTATCTTCACAGGAAGACACTGATGAAGCGACACCGTAAACTTTCCTTAACAAACGAGAGTGACAAAAAGTGACTGGGAGGGAAAATATGACAGGCGTTATGTTTCAAAGCAGCATAATTATGTGCCACAGTTTTATATTTATATATATTTTGAAAGAAAAGCTCTGTAAGCCACTAAGATAGGCTGTATCTCTGCTGTGCCGCCAGCACATCTCTGCAGAGCAGTACACCTGTCAGACTGATAAGATGAAGGGAAGATCAGGATGCCACTGACAGGTTTATGGCACATGAGGAGGAGTTGGTGCCAACTTCAAGTCACTGCAGGCACACTTTCACATGGTTACTCCGTGTGTATGTGTATGAATGCATCGGATTTACTTCTTCATCAGAACAGATGGAGGTGGTGAGCCAGAGGCAGCTGTTGGAGGTACATCTTTTGTACCTGAAAACCAACTGTTCCAGCATGCCAATGTCTGCAGGAATAGTGGGTTTACAGTGAAAATTCGTACTCGTACAAAGAATCAAAAAATTATCTGTGAACTAACTCAAAGGAGAAGTTCACTTACATAGCAAAAATTTACAGATAATTTACTCACCCCCTTGTCATCCAAGATGTTCATGTCTTTCTTTCTTCAGTCGTAAAGAAATTATGTTTTTGGAGGAAAACATTTCAGGATTCCCACTTTTTGGAGTTTGAACTTCCAAAATGCAGTTTAAATGCAGCTTCAAAGGGCTCTAAATGATCCCAGCTGAGTAAGAAGGATCTTATCTAGCAAAACGATCTGTTATTTTCTAAAAAAATGTAGTTTATATACTTTTTAACCTCAAATGTTTGTCTTGTCTAGCTCTGCAATGCGCATGCAAACTCTGTGTAATCCGGGTCAATACAGTTAGGGTGTGTGGAAAAACTCCCATCTCATTTTCTCCTCCAACTTCAAAATCGTCCTACATTGCTGCAGAAGTACCGACCCAGTGTTTACAAAGTGAACGTGCAAAGAAGATCAAACGGCCTTTAAAAATTTTTTAAACTTTTTAAAATGATGTAGGTTGATTTTGAAGTTAGAGAAGAAAATGAGATGGGAGATTTTTGACCTAACTGTCTTGAACCGGAATACACAGAGTTCATGCAGAGCTAGACAAGACAAGCATTTAAGTATATAAACTGTAATTTCTTTTTTAGAAAATAACTGATTGTTTTGCTAGATAAGACTCTTCTTCCTCGGCTGGGATCATTTAGATCGCCTTTAGGCTGTATTTAAACTACATTTTAGATGTTCAAACTCGCAGGCACCACAGAAGTCCACTATATGGAGAGAAATCCTGAAATGTTTTCCTTTAAAAAACATAATTTTTTTACGACTGAAGAAAGAAAGGCATGAACATCTTGGATGACAAGAGAGTAAGTAAATTATCTGTAAATTTTTAAAGAATCTTTTAAGAAAAGAAAGCTTTTAAGAATCATCAGCTTCTGAAATCCATTAGGCTGTAAATTCATTTCCTGAGAGATTTTTTTTTAACATAACCATTATTTTCTCTGCATCACTGGGGTCAAATGCCATAGAGAACAATCTGTCAGGAAAAGAAAACAATAATCTGTCTACCTTGTAAGGCTGGACAAATGAGCATATGTTTAGAGCGTTTACATAATCGCTTATGTGATGCAATATGCTTGCTGCATTGAGATTCATTCATAACAACAAACAGTTCATTGGCTATGCACACCTTATGTTTGGTCATTAAGCTTGTTTCTAGTATTTTTCCTACACGCTGAAAATATTCCACAAAAACAAAAAGTAAAGAATAAATATGAAAAAAAAAAAAAAATACAATATTGTATTTAAATATGATAAGCATTGGAGGTTGGGGTATCTTTTCATTCTGGACTCAATTAAGTACCAATGTCTTATGATGAAAACCATTAATGCCTTTGATTTTCTTACAGTCAGTATTTTTAAATGGACGAAAGAATTTCACTGGGATTGTGAGTGGCATTTTTGTCTAGTTTTAAGCATATGATGCCATTTTGCTTCTAAAGTAAATCTTGTTTAAATGTTGTTTAGCCCTTTAACTGTCATTGCCCCCAGGTGGGACGCCTAAGTTTACTTCACCATATTACAAATAAATCCTAATCTAATCATGACAAACTATACATCATTGGAAAGGTCTAAGACTCCTAAATAGATATCTTACCATATTTTAGTGATAGAAATTATGTAGGAAAAGTAATAGAATAATATATGTCAAGATTGCAACTTAAAAAAATCTACATCATAGCATGAGTTCTGACCTTTGTCACAAAAGACTTTCTTTATTGCCTTTTTCCTTATCACTCAATAGAAATCATAAGAAATTATATATCAGTTCAAAACTTAAAATTTCAAAATTCATCATTTGAAAGGCATTTTAAAATCAGACATTGTATTACCACAGAAAATGTACATCAAAATCATATTACAAAATGTTTTCATTCATGAATTATTATAATTTAAGTCTGGATATTGCATTTTTATGTCTGTTTTAAAAAATGGGAGTGACAGTTAAATGGTTAGACACTTTTAATAGAAAACAAAAAAAAAAGTAATGCAAACAGTCTGAAGCACTATAGAGTAACATTTTTTAAATTATACTCTATAATGTGATTTAAAGGGATAGTTTACCCCAAAATAAAAAATCTGTCATTAATTACTCACCTTTATATTGTTCCAAACTCGTAAGGCTTTCCTCATCTTCAGAACACATATTAAGATATTTTGGATGAAATCTGAGAGCTTTCTGACCCTGCGTAGACAGCAACACAACTACCACGTTCAAGGGCCAGAAAGGTAGTAAGGACATCAATAAAATAGTCCATGAGACATCAGTGTTTCAACCGTAATGTCATGAAGCTATGAGAATGCAAGTCTTTGCCGGCTGTTGCTGTTTATGCAGGGTCAGAAAGCTCTCGGATCTCATCAAAAATATTTTTGGAACAACATGAGGGTGAGCAATTAATGGGAGAATTTTCATTTTTGGGTGACCACCACTTTTATTACTTTATTTTAGAATATCAGTATAGAAAGCAGTTTCTGAACTATGCAAGCATTTTAAAATCATGACAGCAAGTGCTGAGTCAGTGCTAATGAGGCGAATGTGTTACCGCAAAGGGAAATAGATTCTTTTAATCTTATGTTTCTTAGTACTTATTGATGCCCATGTGATAGCGTGCAACCAACAACGCTTTCTGTATGTGTGTAAAGAAGGAAGTGAACTTGCATTCCAGTGTCCCTAATGAATCACGGTTCACTGGAGCGAAGACATTAAACACAATGAACGGCCTGTCTGTATATAACTCAAAAGGCTTTCTGATTTCTGATCGAGGCACCACGAAAGATAACCCAGTGGGGGCTCTCCAGTACACAAACTATACATGATATATAATTGCTCATTATATGCCTTAAGTCAAATAGTGTTGGCAGTAAGCCTAGGAAGCGGTGCAAGATATACTTTATTTACTGTGGTTCAATACTGGTGAACTATTTGTAGAGAAAACTGTTAAATGAGAAGAGAAGGAAGTTATCAGGTTTGTAAATGCTCACGGTGAAAGACAAGATTAATTGCATGCAAACAAATTGTAACAAGCAGTTGTAGTAGTAGCAGATGTGTAGAATTAGTAAAGATAATAAGGTTATAAAAAACATTAATGTTTGCTCTTGCTCTGACTTATCTGTTATTAAAAAGAGGATGTGTTCACATTAAATGCATTCTGTCAAAGGTTATGTTTCATGTCTGTCCAAAATTTTCATGCAAACGTTATTGCTAAACCTTAATCTAAAATAATCTAAAAAGCCAAATAAGTAACAGTGCTCTCACCCAAAGAATTAGCCATTAAGAATAAGTTCAGCAATGTGCTCTAAATGTGATCCAAAGGCAAAGTATCACATCCTCTAAGAGTCAGTACTGTGGTTCAGTAAGCACTGGGACAGGCTGTCATTCAGCTAATGAGAGATTCAGTCTGATAAGAGGATTTTACTTCAGGACTCCAAATTTCATTCACTTGTCGACGTCAATCTGGTGATTCAGATACAAACAAAACTTCCACAAATCTTGTGTGTCTCATGATTGCATCTATACGGAAACATAATATGTTAAAGATACTAATTCAAGCTCATTAATCAGTGTTTTAGTATTAAACTTCACAGTGACCACAGTAAATCACTGAACCTCATATCCAGGAGTTATGAATCTGCGCAAGAAGTCTCTGATATCAAAAAGGGTATTAATTAAGTGAAAATGTCACAAATTTCCTTTTGTTTGGTTAATTGAAAGCAAAGAGCTTGCAGTTGAAGCACTTTTATTGCTGTTTTACTCCTGTAATATGTAATGATTTGATCATCTAATACCATTTCCACATCTGCTTACTGTTTTAGAGCTCATAATTAGGTTTTTGTTTGTTACTTTCCCTCACTAGAGTACAGCATTAACATACATCAAACCCAGAAAGGCAGGCTTGTCTAAAACCACAAATAAAAAAAGAAAACGCTTTTCTAATTTCATAACAAAGATCTGACGGTTTAAGAGCCATGCAAACCTGAAAAAGCTTCCTACTGCATATACTCATTTCTTATATTTTTATCCGGTTGTAAAGACTAATTTTGTACTGGTGTTTTATAGAAATGGAGCTACAATCTCAAGACTAGTCTGAATAGCTCTGTCTGTCATTCATAGGGTTTCTTCACTACCTAGTTGCATAATGTCATATAACAGAGTTTCGATCCAAGCCTGTGAGATGTTCAAATGGCAATGTCAAGTATTGATCCCTATGCAGTAAAGGACCTGTAAAGGTTACTGTAATGTGCCTGGTCTGAAAAGCAGCTGAGGCGCAATGAAATAATGACAACAAAAATAAATAAAGGGAAAGAGCAAGTCATATGACATCTCAGCTACACAGTATTTAGCATTTGCAGTTTCTTTATGGTAAGTTGTAATGTAACTCTATAAATCATAATAATAAAAGTAGTTTTAGTAGTGTTTGAACAGAAGTAAACAGGTCTGAAATGTGAATATAAACACTAGATATATGGAGAACAAATACATGCCTCAATTGTGTGATACTAAATGAATATAGTATGTTTAGCACATTTATTTTGTTAATAAATGCATACATTTCATACACTACCAGTCAAAAGTTTTTGAACAGTAAGATTTCAAATGTTTTTTTTTAAAGAAGCCTCTTCTGCTCACCAAGCCTACAAATATCCAAAATACAGTAAAAACAGTAAAATTCTGAATACTATTTAAAATAACTGTTTTCTATTTGAATATATTTCAAAATGCAATTTATTTATGTGATCGAACATACATTGTCAGCGTCATTGCATGATCCTTCAGAAATCATTCTAATATGCTGATTTGCTGTTCAAAAAAACATTTATAATAATAATAATTATTATTATTATTATAATTATTATTATCATCAATATTTAGAACAGTTGAGTACATTTTTCAGGATTCTCTGATGAATAGAAAGATCCAAAGATCAGCATTTATCTGAAATAAAAAGCTTTCGTAACATTATACACAATACAATTCAAAAGCTTGGAGTTGATATATGTATGCATATTAGAAAGCAATGATAAAAATTATTACTTTTATTTAGCAAGGATGTTTTAAATTGATCCAAAGTGATGATAAAGACATTTATTATGTAACAAAATATTTTTATTTCAGATAGATGCTGTTCTTCTGAACTTTCTGTTCAACAAAAGAAACCTTAAAAACTGCTCAGTAACATAGTAAAAAAAAAACAAAAAACGGTTTTTGAGCAATAAATCAGAATATTTGAATGATTTCTTAAGGATCATGTTTTCTGGAGTAATGATTCCAAAATTTCAGCTCTGAAATCACAGGAATAAATTACATTTTAAAATATATTAAAATTGAAAACAGTTGTTTTAAATAGTAAAAATATTTAAAAGTTGTATTGTTTTTGCTAATTCGGATCAAATAAATGCAGGCTTGGTGAGAAGAGACTTTAAAAAAACATTAAAAATCTTTAGTTTATTAATCGATTCAATACGATAAATAGTTAGAAAAGAACCATATGCCGCCTCTAAAAGTCTCTTGAAATAAATCAATTTCTTATTTGTTAAATTTGATCTGCTGAATTTAGATTTTTTATAAATTCGTTCCTCAGAAGTAACGTTACTAAAAGAAGCAAAGAAAAAGCGAATTCCTTACGACGTTTAATAAAACTTCCACTCCAGACAGAGCGATCCAGTGAGCCAAGGTAACTGCTACCTGATATAACCAGGCCCCGGTCGACAGATAATTTAAGCATCGAATTAGTGGTATTTCAAAGCATTGCATATATGACGATTTATATCAAAATCACCTTACCTGTGGAAGCAGTTTCCATGACAACAGGGAGCGGTTGCCGGTCGCTTTCGGGATGGCTGGAAAACTGTTTCTCCTCACTTGATTCGTCCTCACAGGCTCTCGTCTGCCGCTCCACTTCCAAGTCATTACGCCGGGCGGTGGTGGTACTCCCAAAGCGGTCAATCTCCTCAAAATCGTCCCCGTACCAGGTGCCCTCCGAATCTGCCTCCGGCTTCACGGACATTTTTGAGCGTTCCGTCTGTGTGCGATGCTCTTCAGAGAGACGCGGTCACTGACAGAAGAACAGCAGGCAAAGCACTGTTCAACTCCTCGGATGAGACGCTGGGTAACTGTCAGAAGTGGTCCGGACAGGCCGAGCGCTCCGGCAGAGGCTCACGCTGCTGAAAATGGCTTGTTTAGTTCAGTGTTTCGGCGCTGACGTCACCGTGTCTCGAGCTCATAGTGGCACGCAGCATTTAAACACACAGAGCTGCAACTGGGCATAAAATAAGGCTTTCGGCAGCTGATAATAAATTAGGACGGGGAATTGTATAGAATCGTTTGAGAGAACTCGCTCTATGGATTGGATTCAAATTAAATAAAAAAAAAATAATTTCAGTCACAAAATTCTTAAGTAGCTAACGCAAACACTACTAAACTGACTGTAGCTGGATCTGAGCATTGTCCTGAAAGTTACATTCGACTGTTAGTGCGTAGTCATGGGTCTTATTTGCTTTTTTAGGGAACAGTGTCATCTTGTGGTTTCAGACTTAACTACAGCAGGGGCTGTAGACCTTTTTCCGGGAAAATTTCTTTGAAAAAAAACTTTGGGACGTAAATGTGCCTCAAGCTAAAAAAAAAAAAAAAAAAAAAAAAAACTACATATTGTATGAAACTCAGTTTTAAAGTCGTAACTACATAAGTTACATGGATACTCACAAAAAAGAAACTCAGGGTTTTTTTTTTTTTTTTTTTTATATATACTTCTTTTTAGTTCATGACTGTAATTGCCATCTGATACTGTACATGGGCCATTCTACAGAATTGGTGCAAACTGCTGTCCCACAACCAAAACACACACACACACTTAAGGCATTTAAGTATTAGATCTTCACTAAGATCCTTTTATATTTATTAAAACCCACAATAACATTTTAAATATCACTAAGCTTAATAAATGTAAAATCATCATTTAGTGGGTAATTTCAATTTGGAGGTAGCTAACCCTAACCCCTATATTTCAACATTTTTAAAATAATATCTAATAAAATATATTATATATATTTTATATAATTTAAAATAAAAATAAGTAAAAATATATATATATATTTGTTTTATATTTTCTTTGGAAATTTTGTGTTCAAAAAAAAAAAAATTGTGTTCTGCATTTTCAAGTCACTACCGAAACAGTGTATGTTTTAGTCCACTGGCTGAGACTGATTTTAACTACACCCCTACATTTATGATCAGGAAATATTTATATGTCGCTCTCTCATAGTTATAAGGTGTAAGTGTCACGGTATAGTCGTCATGTGCAAGGGATGATGCAGGAGAAGAGCGGAGATCCAACTAAGTGCAGTTTATTTAAATGATCCAAAGAGTACATAAAGCGAACACAGGGAAAACAGCAGGGAACCAGCAACAATGACGAACATGAACGGAATGACAATGTCATCACCGACAAGGAACCTAGGGGACAACCAACCTTAAATACACAGACAAACCAATGAAAACAAGACAGGAGTGAATGACGTAACTAATGAGAACAGGAAACAGGAAGACCAAATATGGGTAACACAGGGAAAACAAAACCAAACAGTCCAAAAGGCACACACACAGGTCTGACAGTAAGTAGATAGGTCCCATCATTTTGAGGTAAATGTTTTTTTTAAAAGTCTGAAAATGTGTCATTTTAAGGATTGTCACTAGCAAACACCTTTTTTTCTGTAATTAAACACTTTTTTGGGTGATATTCCATAGTATTTAGTTTTTATATGTGTATAGCTGTTCAGAACTGTGTAGCTAACCATGTGCTGATTAGCATATTTGAACTAGGTTCAAAAGTATCTAAAACTGTCACTACCAACCGAAATATGCCATCATTGTTCGGTAGTGACAAAAGGGAACACATAATCTTTTATTTGTGAGAAATAAACAACATTTTCATACAGTTATGCATTGTATTTTATTTTAGTAGTGTTTTAGTATGTGATATGGTCGCTACCAAAACATTACTGTCACTACTGAAAATGTGCAGTCACAACCAAAAAATAGAATGTTTTGTCAAAAATAAAGTCTATGAGTATGAGTTATCAACCAAGATGTTATGATAGTGTATGGTTCAGTGTATATTCAAACTAATGATTCCTTAAGTTTGAAATCAGTATGATCAACTTTTTGCCTTTTACAAAGTAAAAATTGAATCCAAAATACAACAAATCTCATAAATTGCATTTTAACATTGTTAAAATTGTAATTGTTATTGATTTACCTCTGAAAACATTTTAATAAAATGACAAAATACATACTTACAAGGCAGATGTAAGCAAAATCTTAATAGATCAATGTCACCCCTCTTATTAAATTATATATTACTGTGTTTTGGTAGTGATAAATTTAGGGAGAGGACAAATATTCCAAAACTTTCTGGAAATACAATATGAGAATTAACTACGCCGTTACTAGAAATGTGTATCTTGGATATTCAGTTTGCATACATACACAAATGTGTGGAAAAAAGACACATTTTTTCAAGATGTTTCCAACTCTGACTTTGCACCAATTCTGCAGAATGACCCAAATATCCACAAATCCATAAATTTTCAGTTATAGATGTTACATAACAAGAGCATTTCATTTAATGTGCAAATAAAAGTGACTAGCAATTAAATTAGCAGAAAAACTGTATTTCAAAAAGAAGCTCCGTCCTCTTCTGTGACAAATAATTATTGTGTAATGTAGGAATATGTTGCTACGATACTTAGATGTAATTTCTCATTACATTTTATAGAGATTTTTTCATTTTTTCTATCACATAAATATATTTCTTCATTGTGTCACATTGCATTTTACAGACAGCTAGTCACAGTTCAGTGCTTTTTGAAAATGTTTTTTGTTTATTGTTAATACAGTAGAGATTTCACTTATGAAAGAAATCTGAAATCTGAAGAAAAAAAAGAATGAAAGCTAGCTTGGTCACAAATGAATGGAAAAATAGGATAGAAGAAACAACAGCAACAATAGCATGCTCTGCACTCAATTTAGCATGCAGTGACCATTCCCTCTATCTCTCCTGAGCAAATGAGAAGTGGATGTTCTATTGTCCCCTCGGACCATTATGCATTTTTTTTTTTCACTTGCCCTCATGTCATTAAATGCCCCTGGAAATAACTATTCATTATAACTGCTCTCTCACCAATGAATTCAATGATTTCTTTCTTTCTGCACTGTGTTTCATTAAACCATCGTTCTGACCCTGACCAGATCCACTTGACCACTCACCACGTTTAAATTATGGAGAAAAGAAACAAATCCTTTGTATCTGACTGAACTATTATTAAACCTAGAACATTTAATGATGTTGCATATATCATTTTTATATATTTATCTATAATTATTCACTACAAAAATCAGTTTTCTCTATTATTATTATTATTATTATTATTATTATTATTATTATTATTATTAGAAGAGTTATTTAATTTAATATTAGCACAATAAGAAATAAAAAAATAGCATATAAAAAGTATTTGATGTAAAGCATACAAAAATTAAATACCTGCACCTGTTTGTATTCATTTTTATTCACTTTTTTGTTTTATAAATGTATTCATATTTCATATATATTAAACATATTTAGTAATTTAATTGTTTTTTGTTTGTTTATGTATTGCATTATTTTTTACTGCATTTAGAAATCATGCATTACACATAATTTATTATTATAAAGAATATTATTATACATAATAATTAATAATCACAGTGTTTAGTAGCGTTGCATTTTGTTGTTGCAACCACATTGTCACTAGGTGGCATCAGCTACCCTTTGAAATAAGATCGTGATAAGGCGCTCATGATCAGTGTAGCCAAAATAATTATTATTAAAAATAGATGGATTTTCACATTTGTTCTAGAATTGAATTAATGTGCAGTGTCAATGAATGTAGTTAATCATGCACAAATGCAATGACAGAATTACAGCATCTGTCGATTTTAATACTCACAAGTAGCACTTAATGATATGGGCAGGTCAGCCATATGCATCAGTAATAATTACACTTACATTTTCAGTAATAAGTGCACTTTCGTTTTTCTGCATTAGTGGCTGCCTATGGAACCTGCAGTTTGAGACAAGCCTCCTGATTTATTCACCATTCTGATAATGCAGCCTCACATCAGTGGAAGCAGATGGCCAATCAAGTGAGAGAGTCTAAAATTAATTCACATATGCATGCTTGCACATATGCAGTGCCAAGCTGACTATATGAACACTGTCACTGAACTACTGCTTTACACTAATTTGAATTTGCATTAAGGGCCTGAATTATTAGTTGGAGTCTCCATTTCTCATGAATTGCACATATTGTTACTTATTCTTCTCCTTTATTGCTTTCTCTCACTTCTCTCCTAAACATGGGTTATGAGCTATTCAATGGGATGGAATATGATGTGTGAACATTACAGTTATATATATATATATATATATATATATATATAACTAGCAATAAATTACCAATTTTCAACTTTCCAAAGTCAACATTCCAGTTAAAGTAATCATACAAATGATGTATAAGTTAACCTGATTGCTAGTGTAGTAGAGGAAATCTGAATGTTTGTCTTCCACTACAGCTTTGCAATAAAATTACAATATGGTGTTTTAGTAGATCGAGCTAATTTATTTGATAAAACTATTATATAATGATAGATTTTTTTTGTTTAAAAATCATAAAACAGACTTCACTGCTCTTGATGGTAAAGTGGGAATTTGTGTCATAAATAATTCTAAGGTGGAACACGATAGCAACAAAATATATTTTGTAATAATTTTAATCTATCTATCTATCTATCTATCTATCTATCTATCTATCTATCTATCTATCTATCTATCATCTATCAATCTATCTATTTGTCTATCTTTGAATAGAATTCATTTTGTTTTTGTGTATCTGTTTTATATATTTTATTGTCTTTCTATTCTATTATGTATGTATTTATTTATTTATTTATATTTATTTATTTAATACTTTATTATGTCTTTCTATTTACTGTATTTATTCATTTTCTATCTGTCTATCTATCATCTATCTATCTATCTATCTATCTATCATCATTTAATGAAATTTATTTTTTGTGTATTTGTTTTTATTTATTTATTTCAATTTATTTATATATTTATTATGTCTTTCTATTTAATGTATTTATTTATTTTTTCTATCTATCTATCTATCTATCTATCTATCTATCTATCTATCTATCTATCTATCTATCTATCTATCTATCTGTCTATCTATCATCTATCTAGCTATCATTTGATAAAATTTATTTTGTTTTTGTGTATTTTTAATATATTTAGTTAGGTCTTGTAACTCATCTCAAACTTCATAGTAGATAAATATAAAACATAGTAGATAAATATAAAATTATAAAATTATAAGATATTTTTTTTTTATTTTTGTGTATTTTAAGTTTTCATTCCTGTGGTCTGCAGACTTATTTCAAATGCATCTATTTATTAAATTATAGAATTATTATTATATATATATATATATATATATATATATATACATATATGAATTTTATATATCATAATTTATATATATTTATATATACAGTCATGTGAAAAAGTTAGGACACCCTTTTGAATTCCATGGTTTTCCGTATCAGGACATCATTTAAAAAAAAAAGGTCTTTGGCTGGTCTTAAAATTTTGAAAATAAAACCTCAGATGAACAACAAAACATGACAAATTGCACTGTGTCATTATTTACTGAACAAAACTGGAAAAGCTGGAAAAGCCATGTGTGACAAAGTTAGGACACCCTTACTGTTTACATTGGAATTAAGAGGGTAAATAACAGTCAAGCACTGCTAATCAAATACCTTTGATTAACTGATCATCAGCAAGTCTGAGCGCATCTATAAAAGCATAAGCTTTGGCAGTTTGCTGGTCTGGAGCCTTCAGGTGTGTGTTAACACAATGCCAAGGAGGTAAGACATCAGCAATCATCTTAGAAAAGCAATTGTTGCTGCCATCAATCTGAGAAGAGTAATAGGGCCATTTCCAAACAATTTGAAGTTTATTCACAAGTGGAAGACATTGAAAACAGACACCTCTCCTTCCAGGAGTGGACGTCCCAAAAAATTCACCCCAAGATCAGACCGTGTAAAGCTCAGAGAAATGGCAGACAACCCAAGAACTACACCTCAGACTCTACAGGCCTCAGTTAACACGTTAAATGATAAAGTTCATGACAATACCATTAATACAAATATGGGACAAAAATGTGGGCATGTTTGGAAGGCTTGGCAGAAGAAAGTCACACAGAAAATGAATGCTTCAAGTTATTGCTGCTAAAAGTGGATCTACAAGCAATTGACTCATAGGGTGTCCTAAGTTTGTCACACATGGCCTTTCCCTCTTGGCTGTATTTTTCTTAAATAAATAATGACACTGTGTGATATGTCATGTGATGATGTTTATCTGAGGATTTATTTTCCAAATTTTAAGACCTGCCAAGGGCCAGATATTTTTTTTATTATGTCCTGATACAGAAAACCATGAAATTCAATAGGGTGTCCTAACTTTTTCACATGACTGTATATATATAATTATGATATATAAAATTCAGTTTTATGTGACATTAAAATGTAAATATCCCCTAAATTTCCTACTAAAATCATTTAGTGAAATTCAAGTAATTATGTGTGGTTCATGAAAGACACTTTAGCAACCACAGTACAGTCCAGCAGAGAAAGAAAAGCAATTACATAGAAAGACAAGAACAGGACAAGGCAGTTAATCCAAAGAATTTATTGTTTTGTTGTTATCATAGAAATAAACTCAGCTGCTGTCAACAGCAAGGTCAGCGGCACTGCTCCAAGCACAAACCATCAGAACTCACTGTGTCAAATTAGAATTGCAGCAAATAAGCAAGTGTAAAAATTAGGCCATGGATTTGTGCGTGCCATTTCACTTGGACCATATTACAGTGGAGCTCAGCTGGTATTGATAATCCACAGTGTCTTTAGATTGTAATCCCTTGTTGGAATTAAGGACACTGGAAAGGATTTTTACACAGGAATAAGACCAAAAATGATCTTATGTCATTACTAGATCTAATATTGTAGCTGTTCATTTGGGCGATGTCCATTCAGTCGGTCTCACCAGGGTTCAACAACAAAAGGAGCTTAGACGTCTCCTTTTTTTCTGTTTAAATCACATGCATAGTGGAGCAATAGTAAGGGGTCATGTGAAGATTGAATATGGAACATTAATCTCTAATCTTAATGTTACTTTCGCAATATTAGCAAAACACTTTAAAATAATTGTTTTGTTTATCACTGATTATCTGGATTTTGTATTTTTAATAAAACAAAGCATCTTATTACATGCTAATGTTGATCCTAAATACAGACAAAACAATTGTTTGTTGAGAATTTATGAGGAGTGAAAAGACAGACAATTTAATAATAAATAATAAAGCAAAAACAATAAAATAATATCTACAGTGCAAAAACAGTCATGAGACAGAGAAAGTGCGTCTTTTTTTGTCTCACACACACACAAATAACAGTACCTTTAGAGCTTTTTAGTAAAAGGATAGCATTGTGGCTCCTTTGTCCTTGAGAAAACATGGAGAGGAGAAAAGATGAAAGGGTTGGCAATAACATTTCAATTACTG
Organism: Labeo rohita; assembly: GCF_022985175.1. Taxonomy (NCBI): domain Eukaryota; kingdom Metazoa; phylum Chordata; class Actinopteri; order Cypriniformes; family Cyprinidae; genus Labeo; species Labeo rohita. The sequence continues at coordinate 12,985,242 of NC_066888.1, read as the reverse complement.
CTTGGCAAAGAACATGGCAACAGTCCATCACAGGTGCACTTTTCATGATCTAAATGAAAAGCAGAGCTCGGAAGAACAAGACTCAGCAGACAAAGATAAAGTTTTTGTGTTAACTCTGTGTCTTGTTATCGACTGTACTGAAAATGACCTCCAAGCACTTTAGGATTAATAATATATAATACTGCAGTGCCCCCTTTTTTTTTTTTTTTTTTTTGCTAGACTGATGTTTTTATATACATTTCTTCAAGTGTTACCCTGTTTGCATGATCTCCTTGAGATACAAAATGTTTTTAAAGATTAATGACAGTAAACTGTGAGTCACTTGGTTTGCCTCACACATTGCCACTTTCACTGCAGCTGTTGTTGTTATTGCTTTAGACAACAGAGTCCAAATACAGTCTGGAATTTGGAAAGAGGGCGTCATTGTTGTGGCACGTTGCTCTGGATACTTTACCTGCGGTTGCCAATTTGGTAGGCAGTCTGAAAATTCAGTGGTTGGTGTTCATGCATCTCTTCCTCTGTCATTCATCCAAATCATTCTGTACATAACCTTCATACTTGTTTCATATCTGACATGCTTCAAATGGTCAGAGAATTAGGAAGAGTGGCATTTTTATAGCTTATTCCAATGGATCTTTACTGGTCGGTCGCAACCCAAGAATGGGTTGCAGCAGGTCTGTTCTGGAAAAATGCAGTCTATCATAGTTAAAATAGCAACCAAAAAATATTTTTTTGTGTAGTGAATTATTGGCTGCTAGGAGCATGAAACTTTTATAACTTCAATGGATCTTTAAAAAACGAATTTGTCACTTCTCCTGTTCAGCCTATCCACCTTATTTTTCTTGTAAAAGTAGCCGCGACCATAGGTCTGGTTTCCGTGCCATTCGCTTACAGCTGCATAAAACTGCCCGTTTTGCCGCTTGATACTGCAAACAGGTGAGTCTTACCGTATTATTTTAACGTTTTATCTTAATTATGAACACACTGGTTTGTAGTGCAAGCAGTTTTACCGTTTAGTGAACTTTGTTGTTCTCCTCGTTTATTCGCTACTGCGGCTAATAAACCGGAAGTCTCGCACATTAAACAGCATTTTTGTATTGTAAACAATTTTGGTACTTTGTTGAAGTTCAATGTAAAATATAGGTCCTGAAGCAAAACCAGTTAAGAACCACCATTATTCTTTAGCCATAAAATAATTTAGCTTAACCATTAACATAGTGGAAAAGCCTGGTAATAGCTTTAGGGCCTTTTTTTGTTTTGATATATGTTAGAAACAGTGCAATTCAGCATCACAATTGCAATCTAACTGGAGGTTACCTCATTCAGGTCTAATGCTTTTGGCGTTCAGAGCAAGAAACTACTTACCCTAAGTGCACATCACATTATGAGGAACACACTGTTAAGTCACCTTGCAGACAGCATATCTTCAATGTAAGATGCTTTTAATTTGGACTTACATCAATTATTTACCTCTAGTCATCAGCATTATAGAGAATGCAGCCTTGTATATGTCATGATACAAAAGCATGGTGACACTAACAGACATAGTACAATCCATTTAGTGTTACTGGGTGGCCATAAATTATGTTGACATTGTCTAAAAGATTCCTTTTACTATTGCTCTTGGACATGCCATTAACTGCAGATAAACAAATGAAGGGCTTATATTGAGGATCTATTCTAATGCCTGTGTAAAAGTGTTGTTGATTATGACATGTGCAGACTTAATGCAAATTTATGCAAACTTAACCTAAACAGTCCACATGCAATTCTGTGCAAAACATGTAACCTACATATTGTAAACAGCACAATACATCTAGTGACTACAAACAGCTAAAAGGGAAAAAGAGGCCATGTGGTGTGTATTACAGGTACAGCCTGAATGGTGCTACAAACCAGTATGTTTATGATTATGATAGAAAATGTAAATAATATAATGACAAATACAAATTTGCAATATCAAGCAGCATAACAGAATACACAGTTAAATAACTGGAAGTGATCGACACTGAAAGCTGGCACATTCAAGGTAAAATTTGTGCTCTTACAATAAAAAATAAGCTATTAATTTATTATATTGAATGTGTCAAGTTTAATAGTCTGTTTTAATGACCAACGTTGGGGAAAGTTACTTTTAAAGTAATGCATTACAATATTAAGTTACTCCCTAAAAAAAGAAAACTAATTATGTTACTTAGTTACTTTTTATGGAAAGTAATGTGTTATGTTTCTTTTGCATTACTTTTTAAATCTGGGCAGGGCTTGCTTGTTTGTTTTTAATAAAAAAGTTATATTTTTTGCAAACATAAAAGTCCTTTAACTGAAGTAAAATGAATCAGCCTCAGGCTGAAGGAAAAGTACATTTATTTGTACAGTAGAACTCAGGAGAAGAAAGTTCAGCACAAATGTTAGTTCATGTAAAGCAGTTTGGTTGTTTGTATGGTTGAACTGGATCATTGAAGTTCAGCAGCAAAGACATTGGTTAATTATTTAATTTTGTTTCATTTAACATATTTCATTATTGCAAGTTTGCATTTCACAGTTTTTATTCATTCTGAGGAATACTGAATCTGTTTTTGTGCAAGTGAGATAAATAAATGCATGTTCACATTTAGTTTAGAATACAGTAGCCATCACATTTACACACAATGCACACAACGCCTCTGCACCTACTCCTGATTTCTCTCTAAATGGGGACAGGAGAGCAGTCAGTCAATAAATGGTTAAACAAAAAACTGGCGTTACTTATTTGAAAAGCAACTCTGATATTTTTTTTATAGATTAAAAAGATTAGATTAAAAAGTAATGCGTTACTTTACTAGTTACTTGATTATGTAACTCGCATTACTTGTAATTCATGAATACATCTAGTGACTAAAATAAAAATGTTTAACAGCTAGTCAAAAAAGCCAAATATAAAATTCTAATGTAGTGTTCTTTGTGTTACAGGTACAACCTTCACTAGGGTTGCCAGGTTTTCACAACAAAACCCACCCAATTGCTACCTAAAACTAGCCCAAAAGTAGCCCAGTTGTTTCGAGGTGGGTTGGGGGAGGGGTAAAAATTATGTTCCTGGGGTAAAATACATGTATTTTGGACTGGCATAAAGACGTTGGACGTTGGATATTCGCAAATTTAAGGACCGTCTCTAAAGTTACATACGACATTAGTATACACTTTTCTAACTACTTTTTCAATAATTTAAAGCTCAGTAGCATTTGAGTAAAATGACTTACAGTCACAAAAACAACTATAAAATGTTCATGTAGGTGTCAGCTATAATGCACGCCTTTTACATTTTTGATATTAATTAAAATATACTGTAAATCATATGTTAAAAATGCTATTTTTTTTATAACCGAATGGGCTCAAAAACAACATTTTCCATCATTTAAAGCTCAATAGCATTTGAGTAAAATGACTTACAGTCACAAAAACAAGGTGGGGCTCCCCTTTCAAAATTAGCATTCCGGGGGATAAATATTGCATTATTGAGTTCGCTTTATCCTGCCGACATGAGAAACAACCCAGCGGCAACAGTGTTAATGTAGCCCAATTCAACACTGGCAACACTGACCTTCACAATCAACTTTATTTTTCAACATGTAGGGAAGCTATTTGCTGTGAATGTGCGCGACTTCCGATTCATTACCCGCTATATGTAAATAACTAAGAATAACAAGTGCAGTAAACCGTAAAACAAATCAGTATAATGATTACGATAAAAATGTAAATAGCAGGCTATAATCACAAATACATATTTGCAGCATCAAGCGGCAACAGAATATACAGAATTAAAATAAGCAGCTGGCACATTCAAGTTACAAAATAAAAATAAGATAGCTAAAAAAATATAGTAATAACTGTTTCAAACTTTAATAGATTTTTTCAGTCTGTTTTTATTTATTAATTTATTTTAAGGCCTAAGGTATATGGTAACGAATAATAAGCCAATGAACTAATGAGGTTACATGGGATTGCTGTAGATCACTGTCTTCTGGGCGTTTTAAAAAATTAAACCTATTTTTTTTTTTTTTTACGTTTCATCATATATTAGTCACGTTTTCAAACGTCATACACGTCAAACTCAATGAGAACAAGTTGTAATGCCTATTTATAAATACCATTATTTCTGATGGGTAACGACCCTGTAATTTACACGACAATGTAAATAGCCATATAAACATCTGCAGTAAAACTGCTAAGCGCGGTTAAATAAACAGCAACAGTTTCTGCTGTCTGTAACATAGCGGTTTCTCATTCATCAATGGATCTATTTCCAGCCCTCAATTGCGTGGCAGTGATGATGTAATAGCGAGAGCGGAACGCGCACTATCCGCCGCAGCATCCGGGTCCCAAACGAACCCGTCCGCGCGGAGAAAGAGGTGTTCTGAGCGCGAGGCTCCGGTAACCCCCCCTCGGGAAAACAAAAAACCGGAGCCAGAAATGCCCCACCGCCCAGCTGCGGACTGCCTTAACGGGCTCATGTGATGCTTTTCATATGCTTATGATTTTTTTTTTTTTTATTTTCGTAATCGATTTCTGGCAGTTTTGACGTTAGTTCGCGTGCTAATTGGCTAGCTATCGATTGATGGGTGTTGTGGCTGTGAGCGCTGGTTTATAGTGTTTGCTATCCGGCCCAGCATACTGATATTAAGGCTCTTACCCGCGGCTTTGGCGCCTCGGTGTTTCTTCATCCAGCACAGACCACGAAGAAGCTGGGTAAGTCATATTATGTCACTCTGACGTACATTGAACACAGGAGTTAGCCTCTTAATGCTATCTGGGTGTGCAGCAGTTCGCATATGCTGATAAGGGCAGGGGCTTCATTAGTAAACACATCACAGTTTCTTTAACGTCGAATAGGTTTGTTCATTTTGCTGCGTTGGTTCTCAGGGGCTTTTAAAAGGAAGCTGAAATGTAAACAACAGTGGGTTTGTAGACAAACAAGTTTACTCCATTGACGTAATAACATAAACATTTATCTAAACAGTTTACTTGCTACTGGAAGGCTGCCGCACCTGTGGCTTATCGTATAAATCATCATCCCATATCTGTCATATGTGTGAATTTGTTGTTGTTTTGTCACTGCTGAGTGAATGAGAGTCACTTGTGTCATCACGCTGCACCTCTACTCACTTTGTTTTGTGGTTATGTTTGTGTCAGAGCAAAATAAGAAGAATGGGTGCGTTCTTAGACAAGCCAAAGATGGAGAAACACAATGCTCACGGGGAGGGGAACGGCCTGCGCTACGGACTCAGCAGCATGCAGGGCTGGCGTGTGGAGATGGAGGACGCGCACACGGCTGTGATAGGGCTGCCTTACAGCCTCGGCCTGTGGTCTTTTTTTGCTGTGTACGATGGGCACGCAGGCTCTCAGGTTGCCCGTTACTGCTGTGAGCATCTGCTGGAACACATCACCAGCAATCCGGACTTCAGGGGAGGCTCCTCAGGAGGTGGGGACTTAATTAACGCTGAGCCCTCCGTGGAGAGTGTGAAATGTGGGATCCGCACAGGCTTCCTGCAGATCGACGAGCACATGCGGGCCATGTCCGAACGCAAGCACGGAGCGGACCGCAGCGGTTCCACGGCGGTGGGCGTGATGATTTCCCCTCATCATTTTTATTTCATTAACTGCGGTGACTCCAGAGCCTTGCTGAGCCGCAAGGGTCGCGTTCACTTCTTCACCCAGGACCACAAGCCTAGTAACCCCTTGGAAAAGGAGAGAATCCAGAACGCAGGTGGTTCAGTTATGATCCAGAGGGTCAATGGCTCCCTCGCCGTCTCCCGCGCTCTCGGCGACTTCGACTATAAGTGCGTGCATGGGAAAGGCCCCACTGAACAGCTGGTGTCCCCGGAGCCAGAAGTGTATGAGATCGAACGCTCTGAGGCTGAGGATGAGTTTGTGGTGCTGGCCTGCGATGGCATTTGGGACGTCATGGCCAATGAAGAACTGTGTGATTTTGTGCGCTCGCGCTTGGAAGTGACAGAGGACCTGGAAAGAGTGTGTAATGAGATTGTGGACACCTGTTTGTACAAGGTAAGGGCAATTTGAGTTGGATGCTAATGGGTCATTTTTACCTGAATCTATTAAACTGATCAAAAATACATTAAAAATGCTGTTCGTACATAAGTGACTGAAATTCACAATTATGGGAGTCTTTTTAATTTCTGAATTTAAATTCATTTTGGAAGGAGGTATTATTTAAACAAATAAAATGGTCCCTGATATCAAAATAAATAAACAAGCCTCATTAAAAGAATAAGGTTATTTAAAAAAACAAAAAAACAACAGCAACAACAATATTGGCATAATTTTGTATTATCATTTCTCAGGGGGGAAAATCCTGCTTCACTGCTGATTAATATATGAAAAAATAAACTCATGTAGTGCAACTAACATGCAGAAGTATACAGAGGGGAAAAAACATCAAAAAGGAAACAATATCATAGGGAAGACTCCTGCAGACCTTCATGGCTTTGTGTCTTTAAAAATATCAGAAACATTGACCCGTCTAAGGCAAATATAGTTAACACTGTAAAGTGTCATGTGGTGTGACTCCAAAATTGTATTTTTTTTAATTATTCATAATATTTATAAAAATACTGTATACCTTGTAAAAATATATATCATGTATTATATAATATATAATACATTTTTTACAAAGTAAACTATATTTTTCACAAATATAATGAATTATTATAAAAAAGTTACAATAATTAAAAAAATATATATATATATATATATATATATATATATATATATATATATATATATATATATATATATATATATATAATTATATATATTTATATATATTTATATGTAAAATGTTATGTAATGTATATTTTTACATAGTAAACTCTCTCTCTCTATATATATATATTATAAATAATAAGAATATATATTTTTTATATATATAGATATATATATATATATATATATATATATATACATATATGCGTTTTTATAATTTATAATGATTCATAATATTTAAAAAAATATATTCATATATTACATAATAAATTATATAATTTTACAAGGATATACATATAATTCATAGTATTTGTAAAAATGTATACATATATTACATAATAAATTATATTTGCACAAAGTGTATACATTTTATATATATATATGTATATGTGTGTTTATAATTTGTAATAATTCATAATATTTGTAAAAACATATTCATATATATATTACATAATAAATAAATAAATAAATAAATAAATATGTGTGTGTGTGTGTGTCTAATATATGTGTATGTTAAAATAAATAAATCAATTTTACTTAAAATGTACCTTTACTTCTCTTATAAATACTTTATACTTAATGGTTATGACATTTTAGAAGTGGTTCTAACATTGTAACCTGTCATTAATCATTTTTTTCTGTGTTAATTTGTTTCTCAACAGGGTAGTCGAGATAACATGAGTGTGGTGCTGGTATGTTTTCCTGGCGCCCCAAAAATCAACCCAGAAGCCGTGAAGCGAGAGGCGGAGCTAGATAAGTACCTGCAGAACAGAGAGGGCGCAGCATGTAAAAAGGCGAATAAATAAAATGTATTACGAAGACGGAGAGAGCTATAGAAAGTGAGCATTTCTTACTTAATTAGGTGAGTTTGTTAGATGGCAGTTTACACTTGCCAATGAAGTATGCGTTACAGTTAACGTAAAGTTTCCAATTAACGAATCCCCATATTGGAGAGGAACGACTCACTGGTACTGTATTAGCACAGTTAGGACTATTCAGGATCAATTATAACCAGAGAGAAATACCACAGTGTGAATTTATTTGAGCATATATTGATAATTAGAGGCCTTTAATTATTTATTGCCAATATTGAAAAGCACTTACACGATGTAGAGGTAACCTGTAGCTTTACCAGAGGTTTTACTGTAGTGCATCTGAGAATCCTCCGCTCCAGTGCGTATTATTAGCTACTAAGTGATGGTGAGTAAGTGCAATTGTAGATTAGGAAAAAGGAATGATGAAAACCCAACATTTGGCTCTGCACTTTTTCATTAAACGCTGCTATACTTAAAGGCATCTTCTAATAATAAGAGAGAGACCAAATTTGAGATCTCAGAATACGATATGTTTATGTGTTCGAACAGATTTAATACAAAGTGTAGTTTTGCGTTCTGTTTGTGACCGTGCGTTCTTCAGATAGTTGTATTCATCCACTTGTACAAGCATGTGTTTAAGTCTGGCACTCGTTTCATTTGCATCTTTCTGAAAAGTCGTTCTAAATGAGAGTGAATGTCAGGCCTCCACTGCTGATTACCTGAAATTGTAGCTGACACTGCTGTACGTGGCCTGATGGTGCATTTTCGTGTCTACAGCAGTGCCCATGAGCATTTTAAATCTGCATGATTCCTGTTCTGTAATATGGAACATTGTTGCCTTAGTCCTAATTTACAGTGACTACCTTGATTAGAATCGATAGGTTAGCACTTGGTTTCCAACCCCAGCTGCTTGGAAGAGTAGAATTAAATCCAGTGGACACATGGTACTGAAAGCATGCACTGTACCGATAGCACGATAAGTTGTGTACACCTCTTGCATGTACGCTACATTAAGAAAAAACAGGGATAGACCTTATTTAGAGTTAAGTTGGTCTGACAGAAGTTTTATACTTTGTACAGTATACATTTGTAACCCCCTGAGGAACAGCTTCCGTGTGAACTGAACACAGTATTTGAAAGATTGTGTCGATGTTTTACAATCCTCTCCGAGTTGTTTACTACTTGTTGCCTCAAACTAACACTTTGTCAATCCTCTGGTTTGTCTATAGAACTATTAAGACAAAGTCATTTATTTAGGAAATTCTTGGTGCATAGAATGGGATTCAGCCTGTCAGCATTTTTTGAGATGTAAATCCTTGTTGGTACAATGATTAGTCATTTATAGGACAATGGTACACTGTTTTTGTGTCTGTAAAACCCAAGATTTGGCTTTGTTTTGTCCTTCTGTACCTAAGATTTTGGAAGCGCCTCATTGAATTTTCAGTTTTTGAGCCCTTTGGATGTGTCCAAACATGGCGTGACTTAACAAAATTTTAGCGACAAGCAATTTGTCTAATGTTTAATCGATAGTTCACTGAAAAATGAAAATCATTTACTCAGTCTCATGTTTTTTTTCAAACTAATTGAAAACTTTGGTTCCCCTTAACTTTCATAACATGAATACAATCAGAGTTATATAAAAAAAAATGACCTGGCTATTCCAAGATTTATAATGGCAGTGAATGGGTGTTGATATTTTGAAATCCAGTAAAGTGCATTCAGTTCATCATAAAAAGTACTCCACATGGCTGAGGGGGGTTAATCAAGGCCTTCTGAAGTGAATTGATGTATTTGTGTAAAACAAAAATATCCATATTTAAAACTTCATAAACAGTAATTTATAGCTTCCGCTAATTGGCGTATACAAGTTCATAAGGGAGTGGTATTTTAAAAGATGGTGTAGGTGTAGCGTAAGCGCTGGTGAAAAGTGACGAACATGAAAACATAGTGGAGTGAGCAGAACAAAATACCAGGATTCGTACAAGGTGCTTACAATGGTTGAAGTACTTGAATGTGACTTTGAAATTTAAGGCCTGGAAAACACTTGAAAAAAGCAATATTCCTGAAGAAGTACTTAAAGTGCTTGAATTGTTAAAAGATAGTGTATCTAAGACATAAGTGTTTAATTTTTTTCAATAATCAATTAATGTTAACAGACACACCAAATCAGTTCAGTCTTTTACGCTGGTAACTGCTCAGACTGATTCAAACTGATGACTCCATCATGCATTTAAAGCGATTCAAAAACCAGATCATATTGAAAGCCATTTTGAGTCAAATTTAATCATCGCTTGTAACGATTTTAAAAAGTAGAAATGGGTGAAACTGAGCTTTTCGAAACTCCTAAACAGTTAATTGTGTCACAAAATGATTCACTCTTTCGAAGTGCTCCAATCAGATTGTGTATCACGAATCATTTGATTCAGATTGAAATGGGTTTATGAATCATTTTGCGAAATTAATGATTCAAATCAAATGATTTGCGATGCACTATTCAGATCAGGATTTCTGAACCATTTTGTGAATCTTTTTTTCTGAATCCATTTCCATTGACCCATTTCGTGAATCTTTTTTGTTTCTGCCATTAAGGCAGTACTGTTCTCTAAAATACAGATCCCTTAAGAAAATTAACAGTGGTTTTAGTATAGTGAAAGTGTTGTATATTTAATAATACTTTAGTAGTAGTACTTGCATGTGATTCACTGTATTTTTGCCTTTTTTTAATTTTAGTTAGTTTTTAATTTGATATTGAAGACATCATAAGTGAGATCTCTTATAGAGTCCTTGAAAATCAATAAAGTAGTGCTTGAAAAGTCTTTGAAAGCCCTAGAATTTCATTTTAAAGTATCTGTATGAAACCTGGAAGTACTAAACGAGGATTTATAAAGAAAAATATTAGAGGATTTCAACATAAGCCACAAGGAGACAAATTTTTTTCTTTGCTGTAAATACAACTTCTTGTGAGACTAGCATATTCTCACCGCTGGGACGCCACTCTCTCGCAAACACACATACGACAAGAGATAAGCTAGAGATTACGGTTTATAAAATTTTAAATAGGCGGATCGATTCACTTCAGAAGGCCTTTATTAACCCTCGGAGCCCTGTGGAGTACTTTTTATGATGGACAGATGGACTTTATTGGACTTCAAAATCTCAACACCCATTCACTGCCGTTATAATGCTCGGAAGAGCCAGAACATTTTTTAAATACAACTCCGATTTGTCTGGAAGAAGAACGTCAAACACCTAGGATGGCTTGAGGGTGAGTAAATTATGGGGTAATTTTCATTTTTGGGTGAACTATCCCTTTAAATATAGGAAATTTTCTGTTGTGGATAGGTCTACCAGTGCACCACAAGAGGAAAAGAAACTTTTTTTTTTTTTTTTTTTTTTTATCAAGTCGCGCCTTGTTACGGAAACTAATTTTTTTTGCCTACGTTAGTAAAGCATGGTTCCTTTTCTTTAGCAAAATTTTCCCTTTTAACCAAAAGATCCCACACATTCTTTGCTATTTTAGCTTTAAGATATGTTTAACTGAATGAAAAACATAGTGTGCCTGCTCTAAGAGAGAACTCTCAAGATTAAAATGATTGTAGGTCATTCCTGTATCAGTATATCAGTTTCATTTTGCTTTGGTGTGCTGTCGTATCTCCTCACTGTTTGACATAGCTTGATAATCCACAGTTTATTAAATCAGCCTTAATTATTTTCTTCCATAATAGCACATCTGAGATCTGTAAGCTTTGATGATTTGTATACCTACAAAGAGTGACTAGGTTTTTCTGGAAGAGCCTTTAATTGTGCCTAAGAGTGAGTCTATGGCCAGTTGTAGCATTCAGATGAGTCTTTTAAGATGACGTTATTCGTTTTGTAACATTACTCAAGCTTAATTTCAGCTTGTGCATTTGGTAGCACATTTGGCCCCTTACAGAAAGTGCCATGCGAGTGATTTTAAACCATTCACCTGAGATTATCGCTGCACAAAGCACAACCCAAACCCCCATCGAGTCAAACATGGGGTGAAAATATTGCCTTACTGAAAAACAAAGCAGGCATTAAATGGGCCATAAGGTATTGTAGGAGATTGCCTTGATTTCTAACACTGTAGCACCATCAAATTGAGGGAAAAGTCTGTACTTCAGTTTTAAGTTCATTGGATTTCGAGTGAAGCAGCCGACTGCGAATAAAATAGGCTTTTGTAACACATTGGATAATTTCAAAATGTATCTTCTGGAGTATTAATCAAAAGGGCGAAAAGCCCATTTAATGTCATATACTCGCGCTGTGTTGTGCTGTTGGTCCCTGTGTGTCACTTCTGTCTTTACCTCTCAGGTCCAAACTGACAAGCAACAGAGGACACTATTTATTTGAATTATTTATTGTCTTGATAGTATTTTACCTCTTTTGAATGAAACTGTCCATGCATTCCATTTTCTTTAGCCAAATAAGCACTACTAATGCAATGAAAAGCTTCTATTCTTTTCTCCTTGTATTTATGGTTATACACATCCATGTCATGACTAGTCCATGTGAACCGAAAGCTATGTTAAAATGGATCATGTCTTGGGTTCCTCTACACAAAGTAGTTTCTTCACATGCTATTCATGCTTTTCACTATTCTGTCAGAGTAGATCGGTCCAAGGTTAACGGTGTGTAAGGGTTACAATCTATGATCGGTCCTTTCTTAACCCAGCAGACTGTTTGTGTCTGTGTTTGTTCAATTTTACCTCTCAGAAGGTAACAGTTTTATAAAGCTCATTTTGAAAGATTTTTCAACTACAATTTCATAGAAAAGTATTTCAATATTAGAGGGTGAGCACCCAATATTTTCTTTCTTTAGTTTTTATTTTTGTACATTAGCACCCGGGTATTAGCAATGTAGACAAACTGTGATCTTGTCATTCTTGGCTGTCAAAGATGATTCAAATAAAATTATTT